>NC_080084.1:39688129-39983129 GCF_949987535.1 Balaenoptera acutorostrata | reverse complement strand
TCATTCAGATTTGATGCAGAAATCAAAAGCTTTACAGACAAGCAAAAGCTAAGAGAATTCAGCACCACCAAACCAGCTCTACCACAAATCCTAAAGGAACTTCTCTAAGTAGGAAACACAAGACAAGAAAAGCACCAACAAAAACAAACCCAAAACAATTAAGAAAATGGTCATAGGAAGACACATATCGATAATTACCTTAAACGTGAATGGATTAAATGCTCCAACTAAAAGACACAGGCTTGCTGAATGGATACAAAAACAAGAACCATATATATGCTGTCTACAAGAGACCCACTTCAGACCTAGGGACACATACAGACTGAAAGTGAGGGGATGGAAAAAGATATTCCAAGCAAATGGAAATCAAAAGAAAGCTAGTGTAGCTATACTCATATCAGATAAAATAGACTTTAAAATAAAGGATGTTACAAGAGACAAGGAAGGACACTACATAATGATCAAGGGATCAATCCAAGAGGAAGATATAACAATTATAAATATATATGCACCCAACATAGGAGCACCTCAATACATAAGGCAACTGCTAACAGCTACAAAAGAGGAAATTGACAGTAACACAATAACAGTAGTGGACTTTAACACCTCACTTACACCAATGGACAGATCATCCAAAATGATAATAAATAAGGAAACAGAAGCTTTAAATGACACGATAGACCAGATAGATTTAATTGATATTTATAGGACATTCCATCCAAAAACAGCAGATTACACTTTCTTCTCAAGTGCACACGGAACATTCTCCAGGATAGATCTCGCCTTGGGTCACAAATCAAGCCTCGGTAAATTTAAGAAAATTGAAATCATATCAAGCATCTTTTCTGACCACAACGCTATGAGATTACAAATGAATTACAGGAAAAAAAAGTAAAAAAGACAAACACATGGAGGCTAAACAATACGTTACTAAATAACCAAGAGATTGCTGAAGAAATCAAAGAGGAAATCAAAAAATACCTAGAGACAAATGACAATGAAAACACAACGATCCAAAACCTATGGGATGCAGCAAAAGCAGTTCTAAGAGGGAAGTTCATAGCTATACAAGCCTACCTAAAGAAACAAGAAAAATCTCAAGTAAACAATCTAACCTTACACCTGAAGGAACTAGAGAAAGAAGAACAAACAAAACCCAGAGTTAGCAGAAGGAAAGAAATCATAAAGATCAGAGCAGAAATAAATGAAATAGAAACAAAGAAAACAATAGCAAAGATCAATAAAACTAAAAGCTGGTTCTTTGAGAAGATAAACAAAATTGATAAGCCATTAGCCAGACTCATCAAGAAAAAGAGGGAGAGGACTCAAATCAATAAAATTAGAAATGAAAAAGGAGAAGTTACAGCAGACACCGCAGAAATACAAACCATCCTAAGAGACTACTACAAGCAACTCTGTGCCAATAAAATGGACAACCTGGAAGAAATGGACAAATTCTTAGAAAGGTATAACCTTCCAAGACTGAACCAGGAAGAAATACTAAATATGAACAGACCAATCACAAATAATGAAATTGAAACTGTGATTAGAAATCTTCCAACAAACAAAAGCCCAGGACCAGATGGCTTCACAGGTGAATTCTATCAAACATTTAGAAAAGAGCTAACACCCATCCTTCTCAAACTCTTCCAAAAAATTGCACAGGAAGGAACACTCCCAAACTCATTCTACGAGGCCACCATCACGCTGATACCAAAACCAGACAAAGATACTACAAATAAAGAAAATTACAGACCAATATCACTGATGAACAGAGATGCAAAAATCCTCAAAAAAATACTAGCAAACAGAATCCAACAACACATTAAACGGATCATACACCACGATCAAGTGGGATTTATCCCAGGGATGCAAGGATTCTTAAATATAAGCAAATCAATCAATGTGATACACCATATTAACATATTGAAGAATAAAAACCATATGATCATCTCAATAGACGCAGAAAAAGCTTTTGACAAAATTCAACACCCATTTATGATAAAAACTCTCCAGAAAGTGGGCATAGAGGGAACCTACCTCAACATAATAAAGGCCATATACATCAAACCCACAGCAAACATCATTCTCAATGGTGAAAAACTGGAAGCATTTCCTCTAAGATCAAGAACAAGACAAGGATGTCCACTCTCACCACTATTATTCAACATAGTTTTGGAAGTCCTAGCCACGGCAATCAGAGAAGAAAAAGAAATAAAAGGAATACAAATTGGAAAAGAAGAAGTAAAACTGTCACTGTTTGCAGATGACATGATACTATACACAGAGAATCCTAAAAATGCCACCAAAAAACTACTAGAGCTAATCAATGAATTTGGTAAAGTTGCAGGATACAAAAGTAATGCGCAGAAATCTCTTGCATTCCTATACACTAATGATGAAAAATCTGAAAGAGAAATTATGGAAACACTCCTATTTACCATTGCAACAAAAAGAATAAAATACCTAGGAATAAACCTACCTAGGGAGACAAAAGACCTGTATACAGAAAACTATAAGACACTGATGAAAGAAATTAAAGATGATACCAACAGATGGAGAGATATACCATGTTCTTGGATTGGAAAAATCAGTATTGTGAAAATGACTATACTACCCAAAGCAATCTACAGATTCAACGCAATCCCTATCAAATTACCAATGGCATTTTTTAAGGAACTAGGACAAATCATCTTAAGATTTGTATGGAGACACAAAAGACCCCGAATAGCCAAAGCAGTCTTGAGGGAAAAAAACGGAGCTGGAGGAATCAGACTCCCTGACTTCAGACTATACTACAAAGCTACAGTAATCAGGACAATATGGTACTGGCACAAAAAAAGAAACATACATCAATGGAACAAGATAGAAAGCCCAGAGATAAACCCACGCACCTATGGTCAACTAATCTATGACAAAGGAGGCAAAGATATACAAAGAAGAAAACACAGTCTCTTCAATAAGTGGTGCTGGGAAAACTGGACAGCTACATGTAAAAGGATTAAATTAGAACACTCCCTAACACCATACACAAAAATAAACTCAAAATAGATTCAAGACCTAAATGTAAGACCAGACACTATAAAACTCTTAGAGGAAAACATAGGAAGAACACTGTATGCCATAAATCACAGCAAGATCTTTTTTGATCCACCTCCTAGAGTAATGGAAATAAAAACAAAAATAAACAAATGGGACCTAATGAAACTTCACAGCTTTTGCACAGCAAAGGAAACCATAAACAAGACGAAAAGACAACCCTCAGAATGGGAGAAAATATTTGCAAACGAATCAACGGACAAAGGATTAATCTCCAAAATATATAAACAGCTCGTTCAGCTCAATATTACAGAAACAAACAACCCAATCCAAAAATGGGCAGAAGACCTAAGTAGACATTTCTCCAAAGAAGACATACAGATGGCCAAGAAGCACATGAAGAGATGCTAAACATCACTAATTATTAGAGAAATGCAAATCAAAACTACAGTGAGGTTTCACCTCACACCAGTTAGAATGGGCATCATCAGAAAATCTACAAACAACAAATGCTGGAGAGTGTGTGGAGAAAAGGGAACCCTCCTGCACTGTTGGTGGGAATGTAAATTGATACAGCCACTATGGAGAACGGTATGGAGGTTCCTTAAAAAACTAAAAATAGAATTACCATATGATCCAGCAATCCCACTACTGGGCGTATACCCAGAGAAAATGATAATTCAAAAAGAGTCATGTACCACAATGTTCATTGCAGCACTATTTACAATAGCCAGGTCATGGAACCAACCTAAATGCCCATCGACAGACAAATGGATAAAGAAGTTGTGGTACATATATACAATGGAATATTACTCAGGCATAAAAAGGAACGAAATTGAGTCATTTGTTGAGACGTGAATGGATCTAGAGACTGTCATACAGAGTGAAGTCAGAAAGAGAAAAACAAATATCGTATATTGACACATGTATGTGGAACCTACAGAAATGGTACGGATGAGCCGGTTTGCAGGGCAGAAGTTGAGACACAGATGTAGAGAACAGACATATGGACACCAAGGGGGGGAAACTGTGGTGGGGTGGGGATGGTGGTGTGCTGAATTGGGCGATTGGGATTGACATGTATACACTGATGTGTATAAAATTGATGACTAATAAGAACCTGAAGTATAAAAAAACAAACAAAACAACTAATACCAAACTTTCATTGGGTTATTTGTATGGAAATATGTTAATGTAAATGTTTCAGACATTACATGAAATTTCTAAAAATCTTATATGTTCTGGTATAATGTTGTAAGTCATAATTCTAGTTATTACTTTAAAATGTATATCTTAGAAATAACTAAATTTCCTTGTCAATTGCATTATTATGAACTTTCATCAAATCTTTAACCATGGTCATTTTTAAGTCTTTTGTCATTTACAGACACTTCTGGGTGTACTCTGATGCTTTTGCAAATATGTTCCTATAAAAGGGTTTCATCTTCAAGGAATTCATGGAAAAGACTCTGACAAGTACAGGTTTCTGGTAACTGACTATACTGCTGAACTGAATGAATAAGCATTTTCAGAACGCTAATGAAAAACTGATGAACTCATAAAAGTGCTAACAAAAGATCAAGATGAAAAAATAAAATTAATTACATGGGACTGAAAAAAAAATGGGAGAAGCACCTAAAAAGGTTATAAACCCCTAAGGCCACATTCCATAAAAAGGTGGAAAGAAATTTCAGAAATGATAAACATCCAAAATTTGGAATTATCCCTAATGGTATACTATTTAAATTTATAAATAGGAATACCTCCTTAATAGTTTACCAATTTACAGTTAGGAATATCTCCTATTATTCTTCTAATAATTCTAACTATAAGAAATTTTCCTTTTCAGGGTAAAAGAAAGATGGAAAAGAGAAACAACATTTGTCAACATTCAGCTAAAGTTCAGTTCCTGAACCCCTTAGCTGATGATATTGTTATGTTTCTCCTCTTCACTTCTGAGCAGGAATAAAAATTATGTTGAAAACTACAAGAAACCACGCTAAGCTCAAGTCAGCGTTTCTCAATAACCAAGGTTCGGTTCCACTGTTCATTTCACCACTTCTTACTTCAACACAGCATCTGCCTTTTCAAGATCTGAGTCAGTTCAAGTTTTCAGGTGAAGATAAACACTAAGCAGTAAACCCCCAAACAAGCGTCTCTAAACTCTGGGGGCCAAAGTCAGTTACACCCACCACCACGGCCCAGCGAGAAAGGGTGCGCGGGACCCCCTCAGGCCCAGGGCCTCCGGCCCGACCGTGGCGCGCCTCGTCAAGAACGTGCAGGCAAGGCTGGGAGCCAAGGACGGCCAGAGAGATGCCACAGGTGGCCTGGACGGCTGGCTGGCCCCGCCTGGCACTTAGGCCTCCTTCTCCGGGCGGCCCAGAGCCTGGCCCCGCCTCCCAGGCCGAATGGACCCTCCAGCCTCTTGCTGGCCAACTTCAGGCGGAGGCGAGCTCGGAGCAGGGCTCAGGGGGCCCCGCTGGGTCCGTGAACTGCACACTGTGACCGCCCAGGGCGTCAATTCCACCCTTCCCTCTGCGCCCAGAGTGTCTAAAGGTCCCGGGGCCGTCGCAAGCGGGTGGCCAAGAGGGCCCTGGAAGGGGCGGCTGCAACCGGCCCCCTCCAGGGCGCCTGGCCGGCTTACGCAGCCCCGGCTCGGGCAGACGGTCCCGCGCCTCCTTCCCGGGACCCCTCCCGGCCCCCCGCGCCTCGGGCGCCGCCGCTCGGCCAGGTCTCCCGGACAACAGCCGCCGCCGCGCTTCCGAGGCGGGTCCCCGCGCCCACCCGCGGCCCGGCAGCCCACCTGTCCCGGGGGTCGATCCAGCTGGTCCTCCGGGTGTTGTGGTCGATGTAGAAGACCTTGCGTCGTAGTCCCCGACCTCCTCCCAGCCCCGGGGTAGCGGCAGCTGCCCGCTCCCGGCCCTCCTAGGCATGGTCGGCGGCCTCGCCGGCGAGCGGCGCCTCCATAGGGACCGGGCGCGGGACGCGGCGGGAACGCGACTGCCCGGCCCGACCCGGGCGCCGGCGAGGGGCTGCGGGGCGCGGCGGGGGCGCCTCAGGAAACCCTGCTCTCGGCCCCGCCGGGATCGCTCCACCATGTCTGCGTCGGACCAGGCGAGCGAACCCTCCTCCCTCCTCCTCCTCCCCCCCCTCCCCGTCGCCCTGTGGGCCCCGAGGGTCGCGGCGCCCAGGCTGCGCGAGCCGCCGCCGTCGGCGCTCGGATCCGGGAAGCTCCGCGAAGCGGCGGCGGCGGCGGCGGCGGGTCTCCTCATTTGCGTGCGATTAGCATGCGCCCCGCCCGGGGCCCGCCCCGCCCCCGCCCCCGCCCGCTCCTCCCCGCGCTCGGCTCGTCCGCACGCCGGTTCCTGGGCGCCAAGTTCTGCGGCTCCGGCGGCCCGCTGCGCCAGCCGAAAAGGCGCCCGAGTCAGGGGCGGGAGGGAGCCGCGGGCCAGGTGGGAGGGAAACGGAGAAGCGGTGCGCTGCTCGCTGCTTCCCCGCGACCGCAGATACCTCCGTACGGCCGAGCACTTGGGGTCTTGGAGTTTCGGGACGGGAAAGGCGGCTGAAGTCTCCGCAGCGCTCTCCACCGCCTTCCGACTTCTAGGGAAAACACAAGACTTTCGAGAGGAAAGGGGTGGGGAGGCTCTCTTCGGAAGACGAGGGCCCAGCAAACCGAGGAGGCACAAAGGTCCCCCCGCGCCCCCTCGGACCCCGGGGCGTTCCGGGCGGTGGGAGAGTGTGAACAGCAGACCCGGCGCTCGAAAGCGCGTCAGTGGCGCGTCCGGGGCGTTGTCGCCCCCGGGGCCTCTGCCTCGCGGCGGAAAGCGAAGGCGGATCCCGCGGTCCGAGGGCGCCGCGACACGCCTGCCCCGGTGCCCCGCTGTTGGGGGGAAGCTCGGGCCAGACCCGGAGAAGCCACTGCACCCCCTCCCCCCGCCCCAGCCGCAGCCGTCGTCGTCGTCCGCCGCGCGCGGGCCTGGGGCGCTCCACCCGGGGGCCCCGAGCTGGACGTGCACGCGCCCGGCAGCCAGCCCCGTCCGTCCGCCCGCGCCGCGGAAGTCCCCCACCCGGAGCCCCGCCGAGGCCCAGAAGGTGTGGGCGAGCCCGCTGGCGGGAGAACGCGGCGGCCAGGCTTTCCTAGCCCCTGCATGTGTCCGGGGAGGAACGTGGACCTTCTCTCCTTCCACGAGTATTTATTTATTCAGCAGCTACTACGCCCCGGTCGGCCCTGAGGAGGGTCCGGACGTCGGGCTCCGGGCTGGACGGTGCCCCGAGCCGCAGGCCTGGCAGGGCCCGGACGCACGGCGTTTGTGCCCCCAGCCCCTCGGTCTGGGAGGGAGCCTCCCAGTCCCCAGACTCCTCTCCAGCCAGGTCTGCACCACCGTCCCCCATTCGTATTCTTCTGCGTTACTAAGCAGCTGCTTTTAGAGTAAAACAAAAAAGGAAAGAAAACCGGAGCAAGAGCCGGAGATCACTCACCTCTTGGTGTGAATTCTCTCAATCCTGCCGCCTAATTTGTAGATATAAATTGATATAATTAAATTGATATAATAAATATTATTTAATATACAGTCCATATCCACATTTCCCCAATTACCCTAAAGCGTCCGTTACAGCTGTTTGTTTTTTAAACAGGATGCCGTCAAGGACACCACGTGGCACTTAATTGTCCTCTCTCTTTAGTCTCCTCCAATCTTGAACATCCCCCTGCTTTTTATTTTTTAAAAATCTTTCATGACAATGATGAAGAGTCTAGGCAGGCAGTTTTGCAAAATATCCCACAATCTGGATTTAGACGATTTCCTCAAGATTCAGATGAAAATTCTTGTCCAGAAAACTCCATGCTTAGGTTTATACTTCCCACCTCATCACATCAGGAGGCCTGTGATGTCAGTTTTGTCCCGTCGTTGGTCCCATGCACCCTTGAATCATGCAGAGTGGCATCTGACAGGTGTATGTGATACCACTGCAAAGGCCTCTTTTCTCCTCTGTACTAATAACTATCTGTGGGGTGATACTTTGAGACTATATGAATATCCTTTTCCCAGACAAATCTTTCACCCACTGCATTTGGCATTTATTCAAGAGCCATGCTTACATACATCAATTATTACATTCATGGTTCCAAAATGGTGGGTTTTTTCCTTACATTTACCAGCCAGCATTTTTATGTGAAGAACTTTCCCTATCTCTTTCTGCCATGACTGTTGTTATTTTTTTATCACTAGAGACCCATGGACTATATTTTATTCAGTGTGTTATAATCCATTCCAGCATTTTTTATTGTGGTAAAATAAATGTAATACCTACCACTTTAATCATCTTTAAGTGTACAGTTTAGGGGCCTGAAGTACATTCGCACTGTTGTGCAACCATCACCACCATCCGTCTCCAGGACTCCGTCTTCCCCACGTGAACTCTGTGCCCCTCAAACACCGAGTCCCCAGGCTCCCCTCCCCCCACCCCATTCCTGGCGACTACACCATCTTTTTTTTTTATGCTCAAATTGTCTTAGATTGGGCCTATGGGAGCTCCTTCATTCTATTTCCTGTCTCCTCTGACATGTCCCCATCATTCTTTTTTAAATAAATTTATTCATTTATTTATTTTTGGCTGTGTTGGGTCTTTGTTGCTGCGTGCAGGCTCTCTAGTTGCGGCGAGCAGGGGGCTACTCTTCGTTGCGGTGTACGCGGGCTTCTCATTGCGTTGGCTTCTCTTGTTGCGGAGCACGGGCTCTAGGCGCGCGGGCTTCAGTAGTTGTGGCATGCAGGCTCAGTAGTTGTGGCTCACGGGCTCTAGAGCGCAAGCTCAGTAATTGTGGCGCACGGGCTTAGTTGCTCCACGGCATGTGGGATCTTCCCGGACCAGGGCTTGAACCCGTGTCCCCTGCATTGGCAGGCAGATTCTTAACCACTGCGCCACCAGGGAAGTCCCATATCCCCATCATCCTTTGAGCATTTCCTTGTTTTCTGGCACAGGAAGATTTTCCAGGCTCCCTTTAATCCTTTCCCTGTTCCAGAGCTTGACTCAGCCATTTCTCCAAGGATCCCAGGTCCTTTTAGTGGGCAGTGAATGGCATTTAGAAACTAACATCTGGGCATCTAGGTGGACTCACTGATATTGGAGGGTCACCCAGGCCCTCTTAGTAGATACATTTACACACTTATCTATTTCTCTGTCAAAAACCACGAGTTCATATGACTTCCTTCAGTTCAAACTCAACATCGCAGCATTCACTCCAGTTCTGTTTCCTTTCCGTGTTTGTAACTCCCTTCTCAAACAGGAAGAAAACTGGCTCTCCTTCTCCTCAATGTATTTATGTATTTAATCAATACGCCTGAATGTTACCAGCCTCCCAAGGCTGCCACTGTGCCTTCCCGGATGATACCGCCCCCAACCCACCCCCGTGGCCTGCACACCTCACGTTCGGCCCACGCCCTCCCAGAAGCCTCTCCTACCCTCTGTGGGCTCCCGCACCCAGTGCTGGGCCACTCTGCTGTGCAGGAGCCCTCCTCACCCCACTCAAGCTCCCACACCCCACACCAGGGCACCCGACCCTCTCAAACGACTCATCTGCTCTGGCTCTGACACCCCACGCTGGGCGGCACCTCCACAAGGACACCATCTCTGTGCTGCTTGTTTTACTGCCCTTCCAAGCACACACTTTTCTTACCCTTCTTGGGAAGTCCCACATCCCATACCAGGGAGACTGCCCCTCTGCTTGGATGTCCCCCCCTCTAGGGCTCTGACTCTCACACTCATAAGGGCAGCATTTCTCACAACTTCAGTAGAACCTTGTTAACCTCTCGGTAACCTTGTTAGAAATGCAGATTGCTGGGTCCCACTCCCAGAGATTATGATTCACTCAACTGAAATGAGATGGTGAGATCCACATCCTCAGCAGGTGCTTCTGATGCAAGTGGTCTGGGTGACAATTTAAGAAATTCTGTTTTCATCTGGAATTACAGCATCAAAAGATAAGCACATGTAATATTTTGACAAGTATTGCCAAACTGCTTGCCTGAAAGGCTGTACCACGTTGCAATTCCACTGGCCGGGCATAGCAGTGCACTGTCCCAAACCTTTCAGCGTACCCCTCTAAGGGGAGGTGCTTCACGAACATTGGGTGGGTGGGTGGAAAGGGGGATCCTCTTCCCTGGGCCTCAGTTTCCTTATAAAATCAGGATCTTGGATTAAATCAGTGCTTCCAAACTTTCCTGATGATGAACATCCCTTGGAAGTCTTGTTAAAAATTCAGATTTGCAGGATCAGGTCTACTGCATCAGACTCTCTAGGGGAAGGGAGTGGGAATCTGTGTGTTTAACAATAATCCCGAGCTTCTCTTGAATAAGTTCCACGTTACGCCTTCGACTAAGTGAGTTTTGTAAATATTGCTCTGATCGACTTTGAATGTTCCCTCTGGTTCTATAATATTTTAATTTCGCCTGACTGTACAAGACCTTGTGTAATTATGTACCAATAGCCGTGAACTTTAGAGGAAAAAGTACAGGCTGTCTGCAGAGCAGCTATAATGCTCAAATAAGATATATGTGGATGATAAATTCAAGACATGTCTTTTATATCTTTGTGAAGGCTAAATATTTCAGATATTTTTACATTTTTAAAGAAACTGCCACTGCAAAGATTTAAAATATTCCTAAAATGTCAAGGTGGCATACTAATATTCCTGTGCTGCTTTCTCAATGGGAATATTAAAGAGATGGACTACTACATAATAAAGTAAAAACTTCAGACCCAAAGGAAGATCAGACTTCAAGTAAAAAAAAAGTTTTGAAGTTCTCAAGTTTCTCAGTGAAAAGGAAATAAGTCCAGTTGAAAACAATAATAATGCTAAAAGGGGATTGAAAGTAGATCTTATGACACCACACTAAAGGAATGATCTGTAATTTGGAGAACTTATGGTTAAAGAGGTTGCTGCAGAGGAATGCATTGATTCATCGAGAACAAATATTAAACTGAAGATTTTCCATATTGAAGTGATTTTATGTATTATATTGATTTATGAATCATATTTACAAACACTCTTAAAACTAGAAGTCATCAGTTCACTGTTGGCTATTGGATATTTTGGTCAAATAAATCTTCTGGTACAGACTTTTTTTAAAAAGTTAATTATTGGGACTTCCCTGGTGGTGCAGTGGTTAAGAATCCGCCTGCCAATGCAGGGGACATGGGTTCGAACCCTGGTCCAGGAAGATCCCACATGCTGTGGAGCAACTAAGCCCTTGCGCCACAACTACTGAGCCTGCTCTCCAGAGCCTGCGAGCCACAGCTACTGAGCCCACACGCCACAACTACTGAAGACCCCATGCCTACAGCCCGTGCTCCACAACAAGAGAAGCCACTGCAATGAGAAGCCCACGCACCACAAGGAGGAGTAGACCCTGCTCGCTGCAAATAGAGAAAGCCCGCGTGCAGCAACGAAGACCCAGCGCAGCCAAAAATTGTTTTAAAAATTATTGAGCACTGACCATGAGCCACCGTCCTAAGTGCTTTGCTTCTGTAAACTCATTTTCTCTTCCATCAACTCTATGGAGTATGTACTTTCATGACTCCTTTTTGAGAGGAGTGGAAACTGAGGCACAGATCACTTAACTTGTTTGCCCACCGACACATGGCTAGTAAGTGATGAAGCTGGAACTCAAACCCAAGGGGACTGACTTTGGGACCTGTGTTCTTGGCCACATCACTGTAGAGTGGTGGTTAGTGTGGACAATTGTTATGAAGAGCACATTGCTTCTTTACTTTCTGTCTTCATTAAATATTGAGTCATTATTATTAGCAAACGTTTAGGTAGACCCAAGCCAGGTTTCTCACTGTCCAAAAAAAAAAAAAAGTTACAAATAAGCAAGGGGGAACTCTAGAATGAACCCTGTGGTACTAGAATAGTGTTGGAGACATCAGTATGAACTCATGTTTTCATGTTTAGTTTAATATAGGTAGATAGGTAAGTAGATAGATAGATAGATAGTTAGAAATATGAGTGTATCCATGGGTTTATCTACACACATGTATTTCCTGGCTTGTATAATTAGAGAACCTAGAAACAATGGCATTTCAGTAGCAAGAACTTGCTACTAAGAATGAAGTACCAAGGACAAGCATCCACAACTTGGTTTCTAACACCATTTTCCAATAAGAGGAACCAAGGATCCTTGGAGAAGTGCCTGATTCTAGGGAGAGAGCAGGGAAAATACAAGATGTGCCTGGAGCATCCTGTAGTACAAGAAAGTAAAGAAGTTCCCAGAGAGCAAAACAATGGGATATATCAAAGGCACATAGGAGCCAACTCTTATGACTGTGTTTTCTTAGATTCTGCATTTGTCCCCTTCGCATTCAATCATCACAGGGCCAAACAAACAGCCAAAGTTGTTTTCATCTCCCCTATGATCCAGCTTTTGTGGGTGTGTGAAAATCGTATAACAAACCCTCTAACCAATCCCAGATCCATATCCCCCACCACCTCCTTTATTTAACTCTCACACACCCAGCCAATATTTCCCCAGCTCTGTATCAACCCAGGGCCAGGTACCAGACAACCAGGGGCAGCCCCTATGCTTCAAAGCCCATGCTAGAATGATTCAAGCTAATCCTAAGCTCTGCCTTTGCCAGGGAAACCCCAGTAAATTCTGTGGCCTGTGCGCTCCCCATGCTCCTGCTTCTGCCCTGACCAAACCTGGTGCTTCCCCGTGTGGCCTCATATGCTGTAGTGTGTTCCCTTCTTTCGGAAAATGTAAGTAACAACTTCTTTCAATGGCATTAGCCTCTCCGTGTTCACTTAGTCACCTCCATGAGTTAAAATCCCACAGGTATATTTTAACACAATTGGCGCAATGAGCAGGGTGACTCAGTGTTCTGTAGAGGGACATGCCTCTAGATGGCTCTTGGCTTGCTAACTGGATTCACACAAGAGCGAGTTCTGCCTGGGAAGACATGCTGGCTGCTGGTGTCCACGTACTTTAGCTGTCACCGCTTTATGCTGTGTCTGCTGTATGCCGTGGTATTCCAACCTAGATTGTAAGACGACCTCAAAGGCACACACCTTTGCAATCAACCTCATTAGTCTTAGGTGCTGAAGTCTAGGTTGGCAGTTGCCCTAATGCCCTAGCTGGTGCCTTACGCTGGACAGCTTGGTCCACTGGGCCAAACCTGGTTCCCCCCATTCAATAAACGTAGGTTCCAGGCAGTGACCCCAGGCTGATTAGGATAAGGCAAAAACTCCCCAACAAAAGGAGCAAGGACAGGCTTCCTCCAATGAGACTGTGTTGGGGGCAAGTCTGTCCACCCTACCCAACAGCCTTGAAGACGGCCGTGGGCAATCAGCCTCCCTGCTGGTGTCCCCCTCCCTTCAGTGATTCACCACATTGGCAGCCCTTCTAGGGGGTATCTTCATGGAGATATCTCTAAATGTGCAAAGACCATCATTGCCTTTTACAGGAGGTTGGTTGGTCTACCTATACGGGAGGAGGCTGCACTGTTTGCTATCTTGAGATTTCTTCCGGATCTATGATTCCAACTTGATAGGAATTTTATTTAATTCAATTCACACAACGTTAGCTAGTAATCTATGAATGCCAAGAAATATATGTCATATGGACTATTTGAAATATTGTATATTTCATAGGTAACAACCTTTATTGTATGATACAACCAAACCCCATGAAATAACATTTTTAGTACAAACAAGAATGATTATTGAAAAGCAATTATACTCCAATAAAGATGTTATTTAAAAAAAAAAGAATGATTAGAATTTTTTTAAACACCAGACAAAAATCTTTAAGTAGTACTCATTCTAAATAATTTTGCTTGCTTTTCCAGTTTATGTGGACTGATTATGCCCTTCAAACATCCAGTATTCTTGAATCGCTGTTTTGTGCTAGACACTGAACTGGGGGGTTAAACACTCAAAGAAATAGTATTCTAGAGACGAAATACAATACATTATTTAAGATATATAAAGGAGGTGCACATAAAGCCTGTTTCAATACGTAATGCAACACTTCTGTGCCCAATCCTTGGCTAAAAGTTTTTGTTTGTTTAACACTGTATGCCATAAATCACAGCAAGATCTTTTTTGACCCACCTCCTACAGAAATGGAAATAAAAACAAAAATAAACAAATGGGGCCTAATGAAACTTCAAAGCTTTTGCACAACAAAGGAAACCATAAACAAGACGAAAAGACAACCCTCAGAATGGGAGAAAATATTTGCAAACAAAGCAACTGACAAAGGATTAATCTCCAAAATATACAAGCAGCTCATGCAGCTCAATATCAAAAAAAACAAACAACCCAATCCAAAAATGGGCAGAAGACCTAAATAGACATTTCTCCAAAGAAGATATACAGATTGCCAACAAACACATGAAAGGATGCTCAACACCACTAATCATTAGAGAAATGCAAATCAAAGCTACAATGAGGTATCACCTCACACCGGTCAGAATGGCCATCATCAAAAAATCTACAAACAATAAATGCTGGAGAGGGTGTGGAAGAAAGTGAACCCTCTTGCACTGTTGGTGGGAATGTAAATTGATACAGCCACTATGGAGAACAGTATGCAGGTTCCTTAAAAACCGAAAAATGGAACTACCATACGACCCAGCAATCCCACTACTGGGCATATACCCTGAGAAAACCATCATTCAAAAAGAGTCATGTACCACAATGTTCATTGCAGCTCTGTTTACAATAGCCAGGACATGGAAGCAACCTAAGTGTCAATCAACAGATGAATGGATAAAGAAGATGTGGCACATATATACAATGGAATATTACTCAGCCATAAAAAGAAACAAAACTCAGTTATTTGTAGTGAGGTGGATAGACCTAGAGACTGTCATACAGAGTGAAGTAAGTCAGAAAAACAAATACCATATGCTAACACATATATACGGAATCTAAAAAAAAAAAAATTGTTCTGAAGACCCTAGGGGCAGGACAGGAATAAAGACGCAGACATAGAGAATGGACTTGAGGACATGGGGACGGGGAAGGGTAAGCTGGGACGAAGTGACAGAGTGGCATGGACATATATACACTACCAAATGTAAAATAGATAGCTAGTGGGAAGCAGCCGCATAGCACAGGGAGATCAGCTCGGTGCTTTTCGACCACCTAGAAGGGTAGGGTAGGGAGGGTGGGAGGGAGATGCAAGAGGTAGGGGATATGGGGATATATGTAGACGTATAGCTGATTCACTTTGTTATGCAGCAGAAACTACTAACACAACAATGTAAAGCAATTATACTCCAATAAAGATGCTAAAAAAAAAAGATTAGCTGATTTAAAATTGTGATGCTAGGAGATGGACTAAGTTAAGGTTACGTTTTAGATGGCCAAAGCTTTCTACTAATGTTTTTTTATTTTTTCCATTATAAAGATTCTTTTAGTGGAAAAAAAAAAGTTCAGTATGATGTAGAGGAAATAAAGTCCAACCGTTCACACAGCCAAATAGCAGATGAAACAGACGGACTCTGAGCTGCCATAAAGCCCAGAAAATTCTCCTGACTCTCTTGGCTCTTATTTTGTAACTGGCATGAAAAGTCCATTTTTCTGCCATTGTGGTTGTAAGTTGCACAGCCTTCTGCTTTTTCACTCTTAATATATTGACTCTTCAAAGTTTATATCATGGATAATAGAATAATAATTTATAAAGCATTTACTTAAAAATAAATATGGGAGATGGAGCTCCATGAAACGAATTTGGGCTCAGTACCCAGAGAAATGTCATGTTGAGAATTTCTTGACTTAAATATTCAGTACAGCCCATAATAGCTGAACCTCCTGGTGGACTTCTATTTAACTCTGTGAAGGCCGAACAATGTATCACAGGGCCAGTATTGGTTCACATTGAACTGTAGAAAGGTTGTCTGTACTACCATGATTTTGTACATGAATATACACAAAGCAATATACACGTGTGTTTGCAAACACGCAGCTAAAAGTCATGGTCATCTGATCACTGTTGGCTTCTAAACAGTCTGGCTGGTCTTTGGTTTTTGAGTTAAACAGCTACAAAGTTCACTCCTATGTTTTGCTCTGGTTTCTCAATGCAAAAAAAAAAAAAGTGTGTTGACAAGTGACAACAAAAAGTGTGTTGAGAAAGGGGGCTTTTCTTTTTAGCAGAGAGCACCCTTGGCCTCTTTTGAAAAGTCCAAGGTGCAAGCTGGAAGACTCTCCCTATAAACAGGTGAAGCAAGCTTCTGCCTATTTGATTAAGTCCTGTTCTTGGCTCCATTCAAGGATTCCTGGGGTGTGTATGCCTTTGCTACCCTGGCTTCATTAAGAATCGGTCACTCCCCTGGCTGTAAGTCTCTGAAAGTGTCCAGGAGGAGGAACAGGAGGGGTGACACTGGTGTATGGAAAGATACACCTAGAGAGTTTGACTGTTGTTTCAAAATCTGCTGTCTTGTCCCTTCTTACTTCTTTCTCTTTCCGTGAACATGGAGATAACGGACATGTGTGTAAATACAGAGGCACATGTGTGTATTCCTTTTTCTCTTCTTTTTCTGACTGTGTTCTGTGTGTGTGTGTGTGTGTGTGTGTGTGTGTGTGTGTGTGTACATATGCCCAGCAGCTTCTCCTAGGACCACCAGATGAAGCTACAGTAGCCCTGGGGAAAAGCCTGAATGTTGGAGGTCAGGAAGATCTTGGCTGCATCACATATTAGCTGGATGACCCTAACAACCACTTTACTTTGAGCTCAAATTTTCTTACTTGTTACGTGGGGACACAAGCCCCCACCTCAGCAACCTGTAGGGAGCATTGAGACAACAGGGCAGCTCCATTGAGTTGGCTCACTTTTTCTTCTCCTTCTTCTCCCTCTTCTGGCCTCTAACAGTCTTGTCTCTCTTTGCCATCCCTCCGCATTTAACTCCTTACCCCAAAAAGTAATTTGCATTACCTTGGAAAGAAAGTATGTTTTAAAGGACTTGGTCCTTACTGAATACATTAAGAATTTTTAGGTTTCTAATTTAGACATCTCATGATTTCAAACTTTTCAGTGTCTCCAACAATAAGCATTTAAAAACTGTAGTGGACTTTCTTTTTTCCCAACCTCTGAACCCTCTTCCTAAGCTTGGATGCAGCCCCACCCTGGGAGCCTTGATGGAAGGCAGGGAATTCTGCCTTCCACTAGGGGAACCAGGAAGGAAGTACAGGCGGTACGTTAACTTAGCTCAGCCAGCCAGATGTTCCCAGTGGGGTACTGAACTGGGCTCAGCCCATCAGATGCTCCCAATGGAACGGGACTGTGGTTCAGAGAAGCAAGGAGGGCTAGTGCAGCCATAACACCCTTCTGCAGGTAGTGCTGAGATCTGGTAGAGTAAAGCGTTTGTTGTGCCAGTGACGGGTCAGGCATTCCACAGGGGCGGTAGGTCTCGGTCTTCGCAGAAGACTTTCACCCTCAGGCAGTTTCATCCAGGCTCTTTTGCTGTCTCTTTTTAGGCAGCTCTTCTGGAGAGGGGTCTAAGAAGGGACTTGTGTCTGAGACCTTTCTAGAGCCATTTCCCGTCTTTTGAGCCATTGCCTGGGGAATCTCGCTCCTAGATTAAAGTGACAGGCTACCACCTTCTCTTAGGAACCCTCACTGGTGGGTGCTGCTTGAAATTTAATTTTAGTAACCTGATTTTTTCCCTTTTTTTTTTATTGAAGTGTAGTTGATTTACATTGTTGTGTTAATTTCTGCTTACGGCAAACTAATTCACTTACACATACATATACATCCTTTTTTTCATATTCTTTTCCATTATGGTTTATCATAGGGTATTGAACATAGTTCCCTGTGCTCTACGGTAGGACCCTGTTGTTTATCCATTCTGTATATAAAAGCTCACATGTGCTGACCTCAACCTCCCTCTCCGTCCCCCCCCAACCCCCTCCCCCTTGGCAACCACCAGTCGTTCTCTAGGTCCCTGATTCTGTTTCTGTTTCATAGATAGCTTCATATTCTAGGTTCCACATAGAAGTGACATCATATGGTATTTGGTTTCCTCTTTCTGACTTACTTCACTTAGTATGGTCCATCCATGTTGCTGCAAATGGCATTATTTCATTCTTTTTCATGGCTGAGTAGTATTCCATTGTTTGCATGTACCACATCTTCTTCATGCATTCTTCTATCAATAGACATTTAGGTTGTTTCCATGTCTTGGCTACTGTGAATAGTGCTGCTGTGAACATAGGGGTGCATGTATCTTTCTGAATTATAGTTTTGTCTGGATATATGCCCAGGAGTGGGATTGCTGGGTCATATGTTAGTTCTATTTTTAGTTTTCTGAGGAACCTGCATACTATCCTCCACAGAGGCGGCACCAACTTACATTCCCACCAACAGTGTAGGATGGTTCCCTATTCTCCACACTCACCAGCATCTGTTATTTGTAGACTTTTTAGTGGCGGCCATTCTGACCAATGTGAAGTGGTACCTCATGGTAGTTTTGATTTGCATTTCTCTTTTAGTGACCTGATTTTATTTCTTCTCCTCTCACTACTTCCAAGTGTACATGTTTGACTGTGTATGTGTGTGTATCTTGGTGTGTTTCTTTCTCCTTGATCTTTCCACATTAAAGTCTAGTCTGGAGTCAAAAAGAGTTGACCCAGTTTTCTCTGATTAAAAACCAATAAAACCCAAATCACTAAAACATCCAGGATTAAAAGGTGTTTGCACATACCACAGTTTTTAAATACCCTTATTTGTAGACATATAAGTGCAATATTGAATATTTGCTCCCCTCATTTTACAGTACTTTCTTGGATTGCAGCCCCACCAGGAAGAAGCACAATTTGAATAAGTGTGAAGTCACAATAGATGTAATACATTTGAAGTCATAAGAGGGTGACTTTCTTTGCGCTTTTCAGTCAGAGGCATTTTGATCAGAACCATCTGTCAGTTATCGTTTCTCTTCCTTTCTCCTCAAACTGCTGCACCTAGGCCGCCAGAAGTCACCTCACTCCAAAGAAGGCCTGCAATCAGTGTCAGCTGATGGGAAAATGCTTCTCTTTTACTTAGTGTTCAGCAACATCACTACCTCTGCAGATCTCTGCTGCTGATAGTAAACTAAGAAATTGTTGACCAAAATCCACTGTGTAGAAACTGAGCTGAGGGGCTCTACCAGCTGTGTGACCTTGGGCAAGTTATCTCTTGGTACCCTGTTTCTTCCTCTGGAGAAAGAGGTGATGATTATACTAGCACCTACCTCATAGGGTGGTTATGAGTCTAAAATGAGTTAACACACGTGAAATGCTCCCGACGTGGCCCGGCATGTAGTTTGTGCTCAATAAGGGTTAACTCTGGCCATTACAATGCATATCCCTTAGTTGACCAGTGAGCAATGTTCAGTTCTCACAGCCTGTTATGGGCTGGATTGTGTCCCGCCCCAGTTCATATGCTGAAGTCCTAACCTCCAGTGTCTCGGAATGTGACTGTATTTGAAAGTAGATCCTTTAAAGACATAATTAAGGTGAAGTGTGGTCATGGGGATGAGCCCTAACCCAATGTGTCTTTATAAGAAGAGGAGATTAGGACGCAGACACACACAGAGGAAGGACCATGTGCAGACACAGGCAGAAGGTGGCTTTCTACAAGCCAAGGAGAGAGGCCTTCAGCAGAAAACAACGCTGTCCACGCCTTAATCTTGGACTTGCAGACTTCAGAAAATAAATTTCTGTCGTTTAAGCCATTTGGTCTGTGGTAAATACTAATGGTTTGGTGCTTTGTTATGGCAGCCTCAGCAAACTAATCCACAGCCCAGTCCCAAGCTTTGTCCTTGAAACTGGCTGCAGTCTTGGGTTTCCTGTCCTTGAACCCTGCTGCTTCTCCCCTTTCTCTGGCTACTCAGTGCTGCCCACTGGCTCTTCTGCCATCTCTGCACCCCAGAATAGAAATGTTCCCCAGGTTCCTTCTCAGCACCCTTCTCTTTCTTTCTGTGTTTTCTCACAAGGTGATTATCCATTGTCCCAGCTCTACCTCTGGCCTTCACACAGAAGAATTCCAAATCTATAGCTCTAGTTTCACTCTTCCTGAGATCCACACAGACTCTTCAGATGCCTGTTAGACATCTTCACAGCTGTGTCTTACTAATAACTCCTCCAGCCAAACCCTGGAACTGTCTTTTCATACTTTTTCCTCGTCTTTCCTCCCCTCCCTTAATGACTTCATTATCTTCGTAGTGACCCAAAATATGAAACCACCCAACCATCGCTCATTTCATTCCCTCACCACTCCCTTGTCCCCAAGCCCCATAAACTCAATTCCCACAAAGTTTTCCATACTTCTCACCCGTCCCAGTCACCTCACAAATCCAGCACTCATCAGCAATTGCCCAATATTTTGCAACTACTCCTTATTTCCCCTGCCTTCAGCTTTGGATCTACATCCTCCAAGGAGTTATTTTCCTAAAACACAAATACTAGTATTTTCTTCTCAAAATATCTTAGTGGCCCTTTGTTGCCTAATTTAACAAATAAAGCCCAAATTACTTCCATTGGCATTCATGGTTTTCTATGATCTATTGAATAGCCTTCCTTTTCAACCTTAAAGGATATTTAAGAAAATATGCACAAAATCAGCAAATATACTTTACTCTGCTGCCATATCAGACTACTTCAGAATCAGTGTAGGTTGTCGAACCTGCAGAAAGCAAGCATTTATATTCTGCAAATATATTGCCCTTGTCTTCTGTATATTACAAGACTTCCCTTCAAAGTAGGTACTACGTGGTAAATGGAACAAAGGAGAATTCTGATATTTTTTATAAATGCTATTTTTAATTTCATGGACTCCCATCACACCTTTTATTGTTGTTGTTGTTTTCCACTTTGATTGAAATATAATTGACACACATCATTGTATATGTTTAAGGTGTGCAGCTTAGTGATTTGACTTACATATGTTGAGAAATAATCATTGCAGAAAGTTTAGGTACCTTGCATCATCTCATGTAGATACAGAAAAAAAGAGAAACAAAAAAAATTTCTCCTTGTGATGAGAACTCTTAGGGTTTACTCTCTCAGCTTCCCTACATATCACACAGCAGTCATCATGTTGTACATGACATCTCTAGTACTGGCTTACCTTATGAATGGAAATTTGTTCCTTTGACCACCTTCCTCTACTTCCCCCTTCCCCTACCCTCCACCTCTGGTAACCACAAGTTAGATTTCTTTTCTTATAAGGTTGTTGGGTTTTTGTTTTGTTTTGTCTTTTAGATTCCAGATATAAGGGAGATCATGCAGTATTGGTCTTTCTCTGTCTGACTTATTTCACTAAGCATAATGCCCTTAAGGTCTATCCATGTTGCTGCAAATCCTTGTTTTTTATGGCTGAAATACATGTATATGTATATGTATGTGTGTGTATATATACACACACAGACATACCACAACTTCTTTATCTATTCATCTGTAAATGGCCACTTAAAAATAATGTTGCAGTGAACCTGGGGGTTCAGATATCTCTTTGACATAGTGTCTTCGTTTACTTCAGATATATTCCTAGAAGTGGAATTGCTGGATCATGTGGTAGTTATATTTTTAACGTTTTGAAGAGCCTCCATACTGTTAGTGGCTGCACCAATTTACAATCTTTCCAACGGTGCACAAGGGCTCCCATTTCTCCTCATCCTCGCCCACATCAGTTCTCTTGGCTTCTTGATGATGGCCGTTCTAACAGGGCTGAGGTGATATCTCATTGTGATTTTGCCCTCATCACATTTTATCCACATTAAACTGTAGACCTGAGGATAATAATTTGGGTGTATGCATCCGTCATCCTAGGTCTATTTATAAAACTTCAAGGATACCATGGCCCTACACCCACTACTGCAAATGGTCAAGGCCCAGAGGCACTCCTTGGAAAGTGTCAAGAGTCCAAGACTCAAGTCCATTGCAATCAAATGCATTTCCAGTGAGCCTTGCATAAATGTTCTGAAGGACCCTTGCATAAATGTTGGAATTCATATGTGAAATCCTGCATAGTAAGGAAAAGGAAATGAAACCTCAGTTCAGTCTTGTTCGTGGGGCAATCCAAGATTCACAGATTCCTGGTAGCAGGTGTTCAGCAGATAAAGGATCGAGTCTTGGCAGGGAAAGGGAGATCTGTGTGAGGGCTGTAACTTTGGAGTTTTCCTCCAGGAGACAAACAGAACTGTGCCGAAGGATGGATCGTCAGCCAGGGAGTACAGAAGGAGAAGAGAGGCGTGAACCTTCAGTGTGCACACAGAAAAAGGAGAATTCAAGAAAAGTAATCCCAATCTAGCAGTCAGTGCTTAGATAAATGAGGAAAAAAAATGAGGGAAAAAAATAGAAAAAGAAAAAGACATTATCTCTCAGTTATGTTTTCTATCTTCTTAAGGATTTATCCAAATCCTCGTCAACAAGTTCTAAGAACATTTTGTTTTCCTTTCTGCTTAACTTGCTTTAAACTTTTAAACTATCTTGGTATCATTCTCTAGCATGGGCAGAGAGAAGGTTTTTTTAAAAAGGGGTTCTTTGGGGATCATTAAATATAGTTTTTAATCTGTTTCACTTGATTTTTATTTTAGTAATGCCCAGAGGAATATTCATCTATGAATCAGTCTGAAATAATGGAGCTTGGAATAATTGTAGTTTGGAGAAATAGGTCAGTTCACAGCTGCCACTACAAAGGTAACATCTTGTAGCAATAGTTCTTCCTGAAGGTCGGTCATCAAAACTGTTGCTAAGTGACCCAGTGCATGTGTTTTAAACTTGATATTAACGGTTAGAAATGTACACATGTAGTTCTTTTGGGGGGCGGTGCAAATTTTTGAAGAACAATGACTTTAGGTTAAGCTAGATGGGGAGTTTGGGGCCAAACTTCCGTCAGTAATATTACTCCAGTGCACTTCACCTGATTTGAGAAAGGTCATATAGGTTCTTCCCCAATTATGAACACTTGACTGATGAACTTTCATACACACAATTCACTGTCTGTAGACTGACCCCTCTTCCTGCCTTCCGGGTTTTTCCTGGGACACCGGAGAGGGCATGAGATGCTGCTGCCACCTGGTGGTCAACAGGGGTAACTAACATTTACCCCCAAGCTGTTCCCTCCTGGGCATCCTCCATCCACTTCAGTCCGGGTCGGCTGTGTTCAGTGAACACGTACTGAGCTTACGTGAGGGCCAGGGATTGTGGTCATTCCTCAGGGGACATGCCTGTCCCTGTCTGCTTTTCCTTTTTTACCATTTACAATTCAGTTTATTTAATCTCATGCAACTGCTTTCTTGGGAAGGGACTCGTTCTCTTTTACCCTCTCTGTCCCCCTATCCTCCTCGGTTCTTTCTCGGTTCCTTTGGAAAGGGTTAGCTCTCTTCTCCTTCTTGCTTAGCTTCCATTTGGGCACCACCAATGACACTAACCATGACTTAAAGCGAAAATGTTATGCTGTTAGACATTGTTCCAAGGAAAAAGGAAATCATACAATTTATAATTTTTCCACCGACTTCTAAAGGCTTCAAAAGGGCCCAGAGTTTCACAAAAGACGCTTTTTGTCTTCCCGTCTAATTGCAGCTACACTATTTTTACTCACTTTTCCTGAGGCACCAACATTGAAGAAAAATATTTCTAATTCTTTTCATCCATTTTCTATTTTCTAGCCATAGTAAATTTTCCTTTTTCTATTTCTCAGCTCATTGTGGGTTATATCAGCTTGCTTGAGATTGTTAGTAAGCATAATCATCATTGATAAAACTGCTTTTAGAGAAAATTCATTTGAACTCAAACAAGTAGCTAAAAGCTTTTGAAATGTAGTCCATTTCAACAAGAGACTTTTCTGCAATTAAAAAACATAAATTAGGGGCTATTTTGTTTATAATATTAAAAAGATTTGTAACTTTATAGATTAACTTATCACTGAATCTCTAAATAACATGATCTCCTGAATGCATTTAAATTGTGATTCAATTGTAAAACATTTACAAATAGAAGTTGCTATAAATCCAGTGGGGGTAAACACAGAGCTAGTAAGAATCAAAGAATTTGGGAAGAATCACACAATTTTAGGATTCTGTTAGTTCCACTAAGTGTGCACATATCTGAAATAGTCTTATTTGTAATCAAAGCATTTGGGAAGACTAATTAAAATAAGAACTATGTAACCTTCAAATAAATTCCTAGAATTCCTGGTGGGATTGCTAAATCAAAAGGCATGTACATTTGTAATTTTGATAGATATTGCCAAGTTTCCCTCCATAGAGATTATACCAGTTACGTTTGTATCAATTTTTAGATCCCCAAAGACATCATTATTATTGGTTTATACAGTCAGTGTTTATTAAATTTATCCAAACATTTAAGGTTTCCTTTGCTATTCATTCCTTCTTCATCTCTGGCCCTCCATATGGGATTATTTTCCTTTTTAAAAGTACATCCCTGGACTTCCCTGGTGGTGCAGTGGTTAAGAATCCACCAGCCAATGCAGGGGACACGGGTTCGAGCCCTGGTACGGGAAGATCCCACATGCCGCGGAGCAACTAAGCCCATGCGCCACAACTACCGAACCTGCACTCTAGAGCCCGCCAGCCACAACTACTGAGCCCGCGTGCCACAACTACTGAAGCCCGTGTGCCTAGAGCCAGTGCTCCGCAAGCAGAGAAGCCACCGCAATGAGAAGCCCGCGCACCGCAACAAAGAGTAGCCCCTGCTCGCCGCAACTAGACAAAGCCTGTGCACAGCAATGAAGACCCAACGCAGCCAAAAATAAATAAATAAAATAAATTTAAAAGTATATCCCTTAGAATTTCCTTTAGTGAGTTTCTGCTGTGGTGAACTCTCCGTTTTGTTTGAATGAAAATGTCTTTATTTGCCCTCCTCCCTGAAATAATTCTAGGCTGACAATTATGGTCTCTTAGCACGTTGAAAAATCTCATCCTTTAAGCTTCCTTTGTTACTGTTAAGGACTTAGGTCTCAGTCTGACTGTAACTCTTTCCAAGGTAATTCATGTTTCCCCCTCTGGTTGCTTTTAAGGTCTTTCTCTTTGGATTTTAAAATAATTGATATTGTTTTAGGGTTTTTCAGAAATTTCTTTTGCTTTGTTTTAGTTTCCTTTGGTGTGTCTAGATGTGGATTTTCTTTTTCCCTGCTTAAGATTTGATGAACTTCTTAAATCTGTGGATTTGTCTCTTTTATTAGTCATTAGTTATTATCCTTTTAAATATGGTCTTTTACTTATTTATTTCATCCTCTCTAGACCCTCAATAAATGTATATCAGACCCTCCTCTTCTATCTTCTATGCCTTTAATCCTCTCTTCTGTATTTTTTGTCTTCTGTGCTGCATTCTACATAATTTCTTCTGACCAACATCAACATCCAGTTCAGGAATGTTCTCTTTAGCTCTGTCTAGCCTGCTGTTAAACTCTTTTTGAGTAATTAATTTCAGTTACAGACTTTTCAATTTTAGAAGTTCTGTTTGTTCCTTTGTTAATGTAATGTTTATAGTTTCTGGTTTCCTGGAGATATTTTCAAGCTAGTTTTTCACTCCTTAATGCATAAAGGCAGTTGCTTCAGAGCACACGCCTGGACACCCCAGTGTCTGAGGTGTCTCTGTGGTGGCCACGAGCACGCCCCTCTCAGATACCTGGCGATTAGGAGCACGAATAGCTGATGGTACCGGCTGCTGTGCTCCGGGACCCACGACCACATTCACGCAGAGGACATGTCCAGGCACAGCAAGGACCCGCAGGAAAACCGGTTTATGGGAGACACGGGGCTCCTTTGGCAGGTGACTTTGGCTCAAGGACTCCCCTCCAGCCTTACTGAACTTTCTTAGCACTGCACTGCAGTTTAAGGCTCTCCCACCTAACCTTCCATCCTTCCCTGTCTCCTTCACAGGGGCCTGAACTGCAGTGTGGTAGGTCCCTAAGCCCCCGCCGTCCCCTTTATGCCTCTTCATTTTCCTTCACGGGCATTTCCCCTCATAAATTCTTGCATGTCTAGTCTTGTCGTGGTGTCTGCTTCCTGGAGCACCTCAACTAGCCCGAGTGGTACCAGGAATAACCCAAGACAGTAGATGAGAAACGTGCATTTGAGGTTGCCGCATGCACCGCTAAGTGGACCAGGAGGAAGTCAGCCCGGTTGGTCACTGGGGTGCGAAGCGTCTCGGCACAGGGTGGAGGCTTAATTCCTAACGATTTCACCAGTGGTGATGTGAAAAAATGCCCCAGTGCCAGGGCTACAGCGATGATACAGGCACTCAAGCGACATGGGGGAGCCATCCCCACAAAACCAGAGAGTTGCCTGGTTACTGTTAAGTTGTACTGATGCCCCACAGAGCGATAATGACAAACTGAGGGCAGTTAATGGCCAAGTGTGAGAGCCTCGGTGGTAACTTACAGAGGGGCCCGTCTCTTCTGCAGTGGAAGAGCAGACGCAGTGGAGAGTAGGCTGAAGACAGCTGTTAGAGACGCCTGCAAGCTTAGCCAAGGCAGGCCTGTAACACAAAGATTTGAGCCCCGTTGGGGAAAACCTGAGACTCTGAAACATACGATGGGGTCAGTCACCTGAATGAACGCCCTGCGCATGTCAGCTCTGTAACCACCCGCCACCTCCATCCTCCAGGCTTACAGAGGTGCCCACCCTTCCCCAGTCAGAGTTAGCACTTCTGCTAGATTGGAAGACACTGCAGAGACCTTGCCTACGAGGCAACGGTTGTCCCCTCTTGGGGGTCCCCACCTCTTCTCTTGGCAGCCAGAATGATCACTAGGGTTACAGCCCAGTGCAACCCAGCTGAAGATGGGCTGGGCGTGATAAGGGAGGAAAGAGACCATACACCAAGAGAATGACAGGAAGCATCCAGCACCTGCTGGCAGGAGCCAGGGGAGCAGCCCTGGAATTAAATTTTAAAGATGCTCAATCAAGACTAGTGGAATGTGGGACTGGATAAGTAATTTCTCGGGAGATGGGATTTAATATCCTGGCAAGGACCCCAGGGGATGGCGAGCATTCCTTGCTGGGGTGGCTCCTGGAAGCCTGGAGAAAGGGATGACCAATACGCAGCTAAGTGGAAAGGCCTGAGGTACCCAGGCAAACGGTAGAGTCAGGAGACGCTGGGATGGACGGATGATCTCACTTCAGTGAGACGGGATGACCAAGAAGTCTCTCTGTGAGACACACATACTCTAGAGGGCGGGAAATGAACCCTGGGAAGACTCAGCGCGCTGCCACTGGACAGAAGACTTCAGAGCTCGGAGATCTGGCACGTCCTGGGACGTCGCCCCTGAAATAACATCCCTACCACAGGGAAGGAAGCACTGCCCCCGGTGGGATGCCCTTGGGTTCCGGAAGCAGTGCCTTCCACAGCTGAGAATACTGTCGCCTCCATCTACTGGATGCCCTGAAGGCTGCCAGCTTTGAGTGGAGCAGAAAGGGCTCTGGCACAGGTTCAGGCTCTGGGGGCGCAAGCAGCCTTACTTGGGCCATATGATGCAGCAGACCCTGTGGGGCTGGAGGTGCCAGTGGTGAGAAAAGATGCGGCGTGCAGCTTCCTGCAAGCCCCAGTGGCAGAATCAGGGTGGGAGCTACCAGAGCAGGAATATACGCTTATGGGAAAGGCTGAATGGAGGAGGAGAAGTGGAAGGAGAGGGGATCAGCGGTGCACGGGGCTCCCTGAGGGAGCGGGAAGCGATGGGTGGAGAGCACGGCGGGCAGGGGGGACCTTTGCTACAGGGAGAGATGCTCTCTGCTGTGGAAGGAGGAGGGGAGGGCAGCAGATCGGGGAGCTTCTACTTTAGGGGACAGGAGGTTGGGGTGGTGCCCACAAGGTGGCTATTGCCTGTCTTTATGAAGCAGGACATGAGGCCATCAGCTGAGAAGAGGAGGCGATGGGGTGAAAAGCAAGGGATATCGGCCGACAGAGACGATTTCTAAAACAGGAGCTGGCGGCTCTTCCAATTTCTTTTCTTTTTTTTCTTGGCTGCGTTGGGTCTTCGTTGCTGTGCGCAGGCTTTCTCTAGTTGCGGTGAGCGGGGGCTACTCTTCGCTGCGGTGCGCGGGCTTCTCACTCTTGTTGCAGAGCACGGGCTCTAGGCGTGCGGGCTTCAGTAGTTGTGGCACGTGGGCTTCCGTAGCTGTGGCGCACGGGCTTAGCTGCTCTGCGGCATGTGGGATTCTCCCGGACCGGGGCTCGAACCCGTGTCCCCTGCATTGGCAGGCGGATTCTTAACCACTGCACCCCCAGGGAAGCCCTCTTCCAGTTTCTAAAAACTACTTACATGTTGGAGCTGATTGAAAAAGAGTAAATGTATTACATTTTGAGTATTTTGCAAACAAAAAGGATTTTGAATGGCCCTGTTGTTAGGCATGAGAAATATATTTCCAGTGTTATTTTGACTTCTAGTAACTCTTTGAATGACATAACCCTTTTGATTGTGCCTCAAAAGAGTGGCCATGGAGGAAAATTTGTATTTCTTTTGTGAGCTTCGGTAAAAAGAAATCCACAGAATTCCATATAAAGTTTAGGTAGCCTGAAGACTAAAGGGATTTGCTTATTTCTGGTTTCCTTGATTACTTTTGTTAGATTTTTAAATTTTATTTTGGAGTATTTTATAATAGCTATGGAGTCAGTTTGCCTCAGAATGAATCCTGGCCTCTATTTATGAGCTACATGAAATTGGACAAGCATTTTGTTATCTTTGTGTCTCAGTTTCCTCTCCTATAACAAGGGTAGAGTAATAATATTTACTTCATGGAGCTGTTGTAAGGAACAAATCAGATGATGTATGTAAAGTGCCTAGCTCAATAAAGCTTAGCTGTCCTTGTCATTTTTAATGGTTGAAAAATATCCCACTCTATGACTATCATAATTTATCTAGCCAACTGCCCATTGATAGATATTTACATTGCTTCTAATATTTTTGCTGTAATAAACAAAATTTGGTAAATATATGAAGATGTGGAGCAATGGGATTTCTTATATATTGTTAGTGGGAGCGTAAATAGGTATCAACCCTTTAGGAAATAGTTTGACACTACTCTGTAAAGTTGAATATGAACATACCATGTGACTCACTAATTCCATGCCTAGGCATACATCCTAGAGAAACTGTTACATATCTGTGCCAGGAGATTTGTGTAAGAACATGCATAGCAGCCCTGTTCTTGGTAGCCCTAATGGAAAGGACCCAAATGTCCAACAACAATAGACTGGATAAAGGTGGCCTTGGAAACAAATGAACTACCACTACGTGCAACCCAGAAGAAACTCACAAGCATTTGACATTTGACAAACAAAGCAGGTCATATCCTAAAATTCATATGGAATCTCAAGGGACCCTGAATACTCAAAATAATCATGAAAATGAAGAAAAAGTTGGAGGTCTCACACATCCTGGTTTCAAAACTTACTAGAAGCCTCTAGTAATCACAAAAATTTGGTGCTGGCCGAAAGACAGACATACAGACCAATGGAACAGAATAGACAGCTAAGAAGTAAACCCTTATGTGTACAGTCAAATGATTGTCGACAACCATTCAATGAGAAAAGGACAGTCTCTTCAACACATGTGGTGGGAAAACTGGGTATAGACAGGCAGAGAATGAAGATGGACTCTTACCTTACACCATACACAAAAATTAACTCAAAATGAATCAAAGACCTAAAACTATAAAACTAAGACCTAAAACTATAAAACTCTATGAAGAAAACATAGGGGAAAAGCTTCTTGAACTCTGGACTTGGCAAAGATTTCTTGGATATGATACCAAAAACACAGACAAAAAATTAGATCGAAATTAAAGACTTCTATGCCTCAAAGGACAAAATTAGCAGAGAAAAAAAAAACCAACCTACAGAATGGGAGAAACATTTGCAAATTATATATCTGATAAGGGGTTAACATCCAGACTATATAAAGAACTTCTGAAACACAACAACAAAAAAACATGCAACCCGATTAAAACATGGAGAAAGGACTTGAATAAACATTTATCCAAAAAAAGATAGACAAGTGGCAATAGGCAAATGAAAAAAATGCTCAGCATTATTAATCATTAGTGCAAATCAACACTAGTGAGATACTACCTTACATCCATCAGTATGGCCACTATTAAAAAAACGCAAACAAACAGAAAATAACAAGTGTTGATGAGAATGTGGAGAGACTGGAACCTTTGTGCACTGTTGGTAGGAACGTAAAGCAGTGCTACTGCTGTGGAAGACAGTGTGGCAGTGCCTCAAACAATTAAAACTAGAACCACCATGTGATCCAGCAATTCCTCTTTTGTGTATATACTCAAAAGAATTGAAAGCAAGGAGTCGAAGAGATATTTGTACATCCACGTTCATAGCAGCATTATTCACAACAGCCAAAATGTGGAAGGAACCCAAGTATCCATCAATGGATAAATAGGTAATCAAAATGTGGTATACATATATACAACGGAATGTTTTTCAGCTTTAAAAAATAATGAAATTCTGATACATGCTACAGCATGGAGACCTTGAGGACATTATACTAAGGGAAATAAGCCAGTCAATAAAGGACAAATACTGTATGACTCCCCTTATTTGAGGTACCTAGATGAGTAAAATTCCTAGAGACAGAAGTAGAATGGTGGTTGCTAGGAGCTTGCGGGGAGTGGGGAATGAGGAATTATTGTGTAACAGGTACAGAGTTTCCACTTCGTGAGACAAAAAGAGTTCTGTGGATGGATAGTGGTGATGAAAGCATAATAATGTGACTGTACTTAATGCCACAAGCTGTACACTTAAATATGGTTAAGGTGGTAAATTTTATATTATGTGTATGTTACCACAATTAAAAAAAAGGAGCAGGTCACAAAATAATACATACAATAAAATTCCACTTACATAAAGTTCAAAAACAGGCAAAACTATGCTTTCATAGATGGTAAAACTGCCAAAAAAAAAAGCAAGGAAATGATTCTTAGAAACGTCAAAATAAATGGCAATCGTTTCTACTGGGGGCGGGGGGGATGAGGGAGGGGCTTTTGGGTGCTGCTGCCTACGTCCTGTTTCTGGGTTTGGGTTATATACGGATGTTTGCCTTATTACCCTCCTGAACTGTACAGATACTTTAGATATCATTTATATTTGATATGTTTCATAGTTAAAAACGAAAAGAAAAAGTTAAAAGCACTTTACTGCCACAGATTATTCAATCAGACAATATTGTGGAAAAAGCAACTAATGGTTTGCTGGAAACCTTGCAGCCTCCAACCAAAATAGCTCTAAGATTTCTCCTGTCTGTTGGCCCTGGTGGATTTGGAGTTGGCAGCAACTGACACCACACAAGCTGCTGGGCATTGTTGGGGGAAGGTGACAGAGCTAAAGAGACCACCAACAGACGGGGCTTCAAAGTGGATCTTGATTTTTCTTTCATTCCTCTTCATGACACTGCTACATTCACAATTTTTCGGTTGTTAAAAAGCATCAGGCGGGGAGTTCCCTGGTGGCCTAATGGTTAGGGTTCAGGGCTTTCACTGCCATGGCCTGGGTTCAAAACCTGGTCGGGGAACTGAGATACCACAAGCTGCAAGGTGCAGCAAAAAATAAAAATCAATAAATAAATAAATAAATAAAAATTTAAAAAGCATCAGGTGGATTTCTTTTAACCTAAATAATTCAGTTCAGCGTGGAAAGGAAAGATGTGCTTAACAAATGTCTTACTCAAAACTCTGCTTGAAAGTGTTTCTGGTGACTGACCAGGCAGGCGTCATCAGTATTATCACCCACAAGAATTTGCTGGGCACTCACCATGTGCTTTATCTGAGAGGAATGCTGTGATTTCTGATGAAAAAAAACTTGAAAAATATTATTCACTAGTAACCAAGCAACTTTTTGCATTCCAAGAACTTCAAATAAAATATAAACAACTTCAGATTCTCTTGAGTATGAAAGACAAAAATAATACACGCCATGCCCACAGCATCTAAAGAGCTGGATGCTCTCCCCTGGGGTGAGGAGTTGGGAAGTACATGGTCAACATCAAGGATTTGGAAGAGGTTATCACCGTAAAATATGATGGATCAACAATAGAATAAGGAAGTAAGTCCTGGTAGAGTCAGAGGGCGATTACTATATTGCAGCGCTAATGAATGAATTACAGCTACACATGACAACCTGGACGAACCAATGCTAAGGGGGAAACATGTCACAAAAGAATATAAACATCATGATTTTATTTAAAAGTCCATATGATGTTCATAAGTAGGCAAAGCTATTCTGTATTGTTGGGAATGCATATTTGGGGGGAAATAATGAGAGAGTGGTCTGCATAGGGAAGAAGGGGCAGGGGGCAACCAGGAAAGGATGGTTACGGAGCCGTTCTCTGACAACTGTCACTTGCTGTTTCTTGACTTGTGTCATGGTTACACCTGTGCTTGTGTTAGACTCTACGTTTGTATCTGTTATATGGCTCAAAGCATCAATAAAAAGCATGACGGCATTTTACTCGTTGTGAGAAACGTGAAGATGGAGCCCGTAATGTTTGGCTGTGGTGATTTTCCCCTTGAGCCGCGCAGACCTTTCTAAGATACTGACTTTCATGAACTAGAAAAGTCTTTTCTTTCTCTTGATCAGAGCAGGGGCACATCAATGGGGGGGAGGGTGTGTGTTGCTTTTTGGTTTTTCTTTCTCTTTCTACTGCTATTTCTCCTTCCTTGGCTATAAGGAGAGAATTGAGCCCAATGAGAGTCTTTTCCATCCGCCTGTCAATGCAGAGGACACAGGTTCGAGCCCTGGTCCGGGAAGATCCCACGTGCCGCGGAGCAACTAAGCCCGTGCGCCACAACTACTGAGCCTGCGCTCCAGAGCCCGCGAGTCATAACTACTAAAGCCCGTGCACCTAGAGCCCGTGCTCCACAACAAGAGAAGCCACTGCAGTGAGAAACCCGCGCACCGCAATGAAGAGTGGCCCCCGCTCGCCGCAACTAGAGAAAGCCCGCGCGCAGCAACGAAGACCCGACACAGCCAAAAATAAAAAATAAATAAGTAAATAAACTTATAAAAAAAAAAAGAGCCTTTCCAAAGACGATTTTTTTAAGAAACGTGTGTGTGTGTGCATGTCTGACCCATGAAAGGATAAAATTAGACCCTTGGGGACAGCCACTGTACATAACTTAGTGCTAAAGAACAGGTCTTCTGAAGAGCAGTTGACATCTCCAGTGTGTCAGGAGTTTGTAGTAAATATTCCACACAGGAACACCTGGTTCACAGGGTCTTGGGAAAGGGGTTTGCCGGAACCTCTTCTTGTAAACTGTTGCCAGTCTGCCTCTCTAGTGCAGAAACATTCCATGTCTGTGAACCATTTTGTACTTTAAATGTTCACAGTGAATCAGTAACTCACAGTAGCAGCAACAAACCTGTCTCGGAAACTGTCTACGTAATAAAAGGAAAGGTGTAAGAGGAACCCATCCACGGAAAAGGATCTTCTTCCCATTTCTGAGGGAGTGAAACACAGGTGCTGCTCAGAGCAAAAGTGGTTATTAAGAGTTATTTTAAGACTTTATTTTAATGTAATTTGTTTCAGTATTTACTTAAGCCTTGGGGAGAGAGGAAAGGTATATACGATAGTATCACAGAGGGAGGCTTGATTTAAAATATGATCCCACTTTTTGACATAAGCTGTAGATTTAAGCTTTATGTCTTGACAATATTGTGCATGAAAAATATTGAAAATCCACCTCCAGAGAACTCCTCCAAATGCTAATAAAAATGGAACAACTATTCTCTAAAATGCAGGGCTGAGCGCTCAAGAAAGCATCACCCAGAGAGATATCGGGAGCTGTGAGCACATGGCTGGAAGCAGCAGCAAAGTGTCCGTCAGAAAATAGGGACTTGGGTTTAACTTTCCTGTGGGTACAAGAAACGGGGCCTTGCGCCTCCTGTGGGCAGAGGTAGGAACTCAGATCCCCACGTAAATGTGGAGCCCTTGGAAGACAGTAGCCTCAGGGAAAGAGTAGATTTGGCAAATACCCACGGTCCCAGCCCACGGACGTCAGCTTATGGTCATTTCTTGGTTTGGGGGGGGTACCTGGACCATGACAGTGTATTTACTTTGACAGACTCTTACCCGAAGCACCACTTAATTTCCTCTTCAGGAAGAATAAGACTACACTAAGAAGGAAAGACCAAATTACAAGAATAAATAGAAAGCAAACAAATGTATGCACTTTGGCTAAATTTAAAAAGCACTAGCTTAACTAAAAACAACAATAATGACTAATTTGAGGATATGTGAACAATGTTGTAACTGAACTACTGGAAAATGTAACATATAAGGTTATAGGCATTTTAAAATGCATTTTGAAATCCTGGTGACATTTGAAAAGAGAGTAAGGACACTGGTTAACTTTTGGCTTTAAGTCAAATATTCATCATGGGTAGTAAGAGTAACTCCTAAAGAATAAAAGTAGAACCATAACTTACAAACGAGTTGGAAATAAAAGAGAGAAGTAATGAAAATTATTAATTCGCTAGGAGATGGGAAAGGAGAAATAGGAAGCAAAGTATGGAAAGTAGCATGAAAATAAGATGGTGGAAATAAATCCAATATGTCAGTAGTCTTAACAAACATAAATGGATACAATATCATTTAAAAATTGTATTTTAAAAATTTGTGCTATATTCTGTATTCAAGAGATATACTTAAATCATAACGACCCAGAAAGGTTAAAAGTAAGGAATCAGAAAAAACTGAAACCAAACATATACTATCCAAAACCAAAACAGAAGCAAAAAAGAACAAAACTTGTGAACTATACCAATAATGGGCATCAAAGAGTTGAAGGTGAAAAGCGTTATTGGGGATCATGAAAATCGTTAAATAATGAATGAATTCACCTAAAAATATAATTCTGAAATTGTACGCACCTAATGACATAGCCTCAAATGTAAAGTGCAAATATTGACAGAAGAGTGTGAGAAATAAACAAAAGCACCAGTGTAATGAGAGGTTTCTAACCAAATCACTCTTTGTAATTGATAGATCAGGCAGGTAAGAGTTTAGCAAAGACATATAATGTTTTAATAACACAACAAGCGTGATCTAATTGCTATATAAAAAACCCTATGCGCCACAGAGAATAGACATAATTTTTACATATACATGCAAGATACAGGGTCACAAAGCAAATACCAACAAATACCAAAGCATTTTTATCATATTGGCCACCGTCCTCTTACCTCAATGCTATTAACTTGAAATTAATAACAAATAGACAACAAAGTTTCATATATTTTGAAATTTAAAAGAACTTCTAAGGCACAGTAAATAGAAAATGATAATGGAATGATAATTGCTAATGTTAACTGAGGAATGACTGTGTGCCAGGCGCTCTTCAACGCGTCTTTCATGGATTAGCCAACTGAACGCTTGTAAAGACCCTGTGCCACAAGAACCACCATCACCTCCATGGATTAGCCAACTGAACGCTTGTAAAGACCCTGTGCCACAAGAACTACCATCACCTCCATGGATTAGCCAACTGAATGCTTGTAAGACCCTGTGCCACAAGAACCACCATCACCTCCATGGATTAGCCAACTGAACGCTTGTAAGACCCTGTGCCACAAGAACCACCATCACCTCCATGGATTAGCCAACTGAACGCTTGTAAAGACCCTGTGCCACAAGAACCACCATCACCTCCATGGATTAGCCAATTCAACGCTTGTAAGACCCTGTGCCACAAGAACTACCATCACCTCCATGGATTAGCCAACTGAACGCTTGTAAAGACCCTGTGCCACAAGAACCACCATCACCTCCATGAATTAGCCAACTGAACGCTTGTAAAGACCCTGTGCCACAAGAACCACCATCACCTCCATGGATTAGCCAACTGAACACTTGTAAGACCCTGTGCCACAAGAACCACCATCACCTCCATGGATTAGCCAACTGAACGCTTTTAAGACCCTGTGCCACAAGAACCACCATCACCTCCATGGATTAGCCAACTGAACGCTTGTAAAGACCCTGTGCCACAAGAACTACCATCACCTCCATGGATTAGCCAACTCAACGCTTGTAAGACCCTGTGCCACAAGAACTACCATCACCTCCATGGATTAGCCAATTCAACGCTTGTAAGACCCTGTGCCACAAGAACTACCATCACCTCCATGGATTAGCCAACTGAACGCTTGTAAAGACCTTGTGCCACAAGAACTACCATCACCTCCATTTGCAGGTAATGAAACTGAGGCACAGAGCGGTTCAATAACTTGCCCACGAGGCAGAACTGAAACGGAGCAGGACCCTACGGTCCTTGCCCCCACCCCCAGGTCCTCAGCCTGCCTTTTGTCTGTGGAAAAACTGAAGCCAAAGAATAAGTTTAATCAGAGAAGTGAGAAAATGCAGAAACAAAGGAAAACAGTCAAAGGAGACCAAATAATGATAGTTCAGTCATAAAGCAAAGTCAAGGACCTTTAGGTCCTCCTCAAGGGCTACAGATCATATTCTGAGCTGTGTCCTGTGAGCTGTCTTGTAGATACTCAACCCCACCAGGTGGAAGAAGTTAACACATGATGACCAGACTGTAGCCATGACATAAGCTGCCACAATTCCGAGAACTGGCCTCAAGGAGATAGGAACAAACCGACCCAGGAACTGAAGACTAACTGTACTTGAAACAATCAAGATGACGCTGGTCAGACCACCGCAGGACCAATTTCAAGATGACGGTCAGAGCTGACCGTGCTGTTTCTGCAGGTAGCGCCTCCCTCTGCCTGTAAGAGCTCTTGCCCCCTGACTGTCAGTGGAGGGGGGGGGTGGTCAGCTTTTGGACAGGAGTCTGCCCTCCCCACCAAGGCTGCGGGCATCCAAAATAAAGTAAACTTTCCTTTCCACCAACCTGGCCTCTGTATTGAGCTTTTGAGCAGCAAGTGGCCGAACACCACTTTCAGTTACAGAACCATCCTCTTTATCACAACCCAAAACTTCTTCTCCACTTAGAAAATAAGTCTGTAACAGAATGATCATGAAAATAAAACATATAGAAACATGCAGGGTCCATCAAAAGTGGTAGTGACTAGGATATTTATAATCTTAAATGCCATAGCTTAGCAAAAAAAAAAAAAAAGACTGGAAAAAGAATGAGATATACACTCAGCAGAATGAACCCGAAAACAGGAGATACAAGGAATTAATAGAAAGCATAAATTAATAAAATAGAAAACAAAGAAACAATGAAGAAGATTATGAAAACCAAAGCTGATTCACTGCAATAAAATGGTAAGGCCTGCAAGCAAGATGGAGCAGGAAAAAAATGAGATTAAGCACGCACACCATACACAATGCACTAAGACTAAGTAAGACAACTTGCCAAGAGGGAGCAGAGATTTTGAAAACCAGAGGAGAGTGCTATTCACAGCTTAATGCCAATGCTGGGAACATATAAAATGGACAATTTCCCCAAATAAATATAACTTATCAAAAGGGACTGGAAAAGGAACAGTAAAGCTGAATATCAAAAGTCATGGAAGAATTTTATCAGTAGTTAAAAATCAACCAAAAAACCTAACCCCAGAAGTGTTAAGTGTATAACAAATGATTATCTGGATGATATAAGAACTCTGAAATAGCAAATGAGGAAACGCTTCCCAACTCAGACCAGAATAGTTGAAGAAAGGAAAGTTACAAAGACTCTCATCTGCAAGCATTGTTACAAAAATCTTAAGTAAATTTTGGCAAACTGAGCTTTGGCAATATAGAAATAAAATAATATATCATGAACAAATTGGATTAATTGCAGAGTGCAAAGATGGTTTAAAATTAGAAAATTGCTTTTATGTTATTTGTCACATTAACAGATTAAAAGAAAAAAACAAGAGCATCTTGGAAAACACAGATATAGCACTTGATAAAATTCAACATCAATTCATGATAACACTTTGTTTTTATTAAAACAGGAATAGAAAAGAACTTGCTTGACCTTTTTTTTTTTTTTAACTTCCCAAGAAAATTAAAATCTGAAGCCAATTTAGCAGAATAGTGGGCCCAGGTGTTTGTAGTGTAATTCTCTGAAATTGGTTTTTTGTTTGTTTTGGTTTGGTTTTGGATCATCTAGATTTTAAATGGAAAAATAATTGAAATAATAGAGGAAATGATGGCATAGAAAATTTATAAAATAGAGACACTGATGAAACAAGAGAAGACAAATGATCACTAAAAAAATAAATAAGAGGACCATTATAGACACCACATTTTAGATGTTGTGTTAGTCCGTTCAGCCCGCTTTAACAAAATACCACCAACCAGGTGGTTTATAAACAACAGAAATTTGTTACTCACAGTTCCGGAGGCTGGAAATCCACGATCAAGACGCTGGTGGATTCAGTGCTGGCGAGGGGTGTGATCTGCTTCCTGGTTCATAGGCAGCTCTCTTTTCACTGTGTTCTCGCGTGGTGGAAGGGGGTAAGGGACCGTTTTGGAGTCTCTTGTAGAAGAGCGCTAATGCCGTTCACGAGGGCTCTGCCTCTCCCAAAAGCGCCACCTCCTAATACGGTTACATTGGGCGTCAGGTTTCAACAGATGAATTTTGGAGGGACATAAACATTCAGTCTGTGGCAAATAGACAATAAAAATAAAGGGTTCAGGGCTTCCCTGGTGGCGCAGTGGTTGAGAGTCTGCCTGCCAATGCAGGGAACACGGGTTCGAGCCCTGGTCTGGGAGGATCCCACGTGCCGCGGAGCGACTAGGCCCGTGAGCCACAACTACTGAGCCTGCGCGTCTGGAGCCTGTGCCCCGCGGCGGGAGGGGCCGCGATAGTGAGAGGCCCGCGCACCGCGATGAAGAGCGGTCCCTGCTCGCCGCAACTAGGGGGAGCCCTCGCACAGAAACGAAGACCCAACACAGCCATAAATAATAAATAAATAAATAAATAAATAAATGAAAAAAAATGAACTCTCTCTCAGCCTTGTTTAAAAAAAATAAATTAAATAAAGGGTTCAGAGAATTGGGAAATAGAAAAGAACAGGTGAAAACTTACAAGACAGAAAAAGAAGGACTAGTGAGAACAACAGAAGTTCATCTAGATGAAAAGTAGAAGGAAACAAAATGGCAGTTCGAATCTAGTAAAATAGGTTTGTGGGAACAGGGAGTGTTAATTTAAAAAAAAATAAGAGGAAGAAGAGGAGGAGAGGAAGGGAAAAAATATACCACTCACCCTGTTAGTATATTAAGCAGAGCACTTCGTTTCGGGACTCAGGGTTTCTCACCGCACCTGGGCTGGAGAGCTAACATCACGCTGTGCTCTTGCTGCGGCCTTTCTGTGGGACCAGAGAGCTGTCAGCCGGGCACGTCTCTAATTGAGGTGCAGGCAGCCAACGGCTGGTTGTAATGGGGGCAAAAGAACAGGTGCACTGTCCTCCAAATATCACATGCGTGGCACAACGTTGGAAATTTACGTTGGCTTAAAGAGTAATGTCTATGAAAATGCTTCAGCAATTTTAATATGCTATATAAGGGGCATTAGAATTATCGAAGATAAGGATAAGAAGAGCTTTATTTTAGTTTGTAATAACACCTTGGCAGGCATTAGGACACAATAGCCTTTATTTGTGCCTTCTTTCCAGAATCTTTCCTGAGTGCCTGCTAGAGATACGTGAGACAGTCTCTGCCCTCACGGAGCTGGCAGTGTTTTAGGGGAGACCTGGTACTCACGTATAACCTCAGGCAGATGGAGGTGAGTGCCACGAGAGCAATAGCCTCACCCTATAGGGGTAGAGCTTGGTAAGCTGTGGGGATTAGGAAGGCTCCACGGAGGAGGTGGCCTCACGTGGACCGTGAAGGACGGGGGACATTTGAACATGAAAAGATGGAGAGAAGGCTCAGACAAACAAAGTAGTTCTCTTTCCTTTCAGGTGACATTGGATAATTTGCAGTCACCCATCCCTGCCTTGAGAAACACGGACATAGGTCAGATGCATTTGGGTTAGGAAAGAGGAGCTGAAAGTCTGGCGTGGAGAGCACTTAGGATGAGCTGGAGGGTCAAGGAGTATGCAGGTATCCGGCTAAGTACCTGGACTTGGGACAGTCGTGGAATTCCAATTCCAAGTCTCAGATGCCCACAAGCCTTTCTTCTCATGCAGCCTCTGGCGGTGTCTAAAGAGGAAACAGTAAGGAATGGTGCCTTGTCCAGCCCCTGCCCTCCAGGCACAGGGGAACGCCGATGGGGTGGGCTTGGATCTCCACGCCGCTCCCCTGTTCAAAGGAATTAATCTAATCATACAAAGCTCCCCCCCATAGCCGAAAGCAAGTGCACTCACTTGTGAGTAATTTGAAAAGGCGAGTGGAAATCATTTACCACATTGCTTCAGAATATCTCATAATACCGAGACTCCCGTATTGAAATCATCAGAATTATAATATCCTCCCACTTTCTCACTTATGACGACCATTTTGAGCATTTGTGTTTCTTAGAGGGCTGGGATAACCATGGTCAATGCCAGACAGGAATTTCCCCTGCCGGGTTCATAGCCATTTCCACTGGGGACTTTGCCCTGAGGAACAGATTTCTCTAAAGCAATCAGTGCTAAAGGACAGATAATAAATAATGAACATGTTCTTTAGAGATGTTTGTAAAATATTTTACACGCCAAGTTGTATAAAGGTGTCGATAGGTATGAAATACGTTAAAATCTTTGGTGGCTGATGGTCCAGACCTTGTTGCTTAAAGTCCTGGAACTAACAGCCTAGCATTTCTGCCCCACCCTGAACCCACATCCCAAGACAGTTAGTACAAAGATTAGCTTTTGAAAAGTCCTGGTTTAGATAACCTTGAGAGGGAGCTCTCAGTCACCCTGCCCAAACCCCCACGAGGTTCCCCAGTGGAAGGAAAGCCGAGCATTAATAATATTTTATTTACTCTAATATTAATGTTATCCCACATTAATTAAGGTCAGATAACATTCTAATTATTTCCCGTCAATATCCATGATCCCACTAGTTACACGGTTTTTCTTTAGTTCTCTGGAAGAACCGTGAGGAAATTCAGTCTATCTAAATCCAAATTAAGCTCTAGTTTGCAATATTCACACTATGAAACCATATTAAAAGTCACCACACCACTTCTGATTGCATGATTATTAAAAGTAAAATACTAACCCTAAAAAGGCCTCAGCTTGTCATGTCTTATTTTCCTCATACAAGGTCTTATTCATTAAATGGCTGAATGTTTGTGAATAAATATCATTCCTATTTTTAAGATCCAAAGACAGATAATTAATGAACTATACTGATAATTACAGAGTTTTAATATTTATAGACATCTGTCACTTTACATTTTAAGATAGTCTTACCATATGTGCTGCTCTCTTTTAATTCCAGTAATTAAAGTTTATGAACATATACTGTGAAAATGTAGCTGTAACATTGTCTAATTGATTATTAGGAGGCTTTCTTACTGATAAGCTGTCTATTTTTTTAAAGGGAAATTATTACAAAGATGAGCTGGGAGGTGACCTGTGGTCTGTGGGTTTCTGCCTTTTCCACCCCAAGGATTAGAGAAATATCTGCCTATATTTTTAAAAAGTTTTTCTCATAATTTCATTTTTTTACATTTAATTCTTTAATTCTCTGGACTTTATTTTGGCATATGAAAAGATGTGAGTATCTTTCTCATCCCTCAAAAAGTTCGCCTATTACTTAGGGTTATTTACTGAGTAATTTTCATTTTCTTCATTTATTTCAGATGCCACATTTTTTGCATATACTTTCTTATACACCTAGGCACAATTTCTGGGGCTCCAGTCACACTGGCTGCATGTGGATCTTTCTTTCCTGTTCCACTCACTGATTCCTCCTTCTATTATTGCATCTGCACCAGATGACTTTATATATGCTTAATATGTTTTAATATTTGGTAGCGCAAGATCCACCTAATTTCTCTCCTACTTTCAAAATTTTATTGGCTGTTCTTTCCCAAGGGATATGTGTATTACTTAGTGATTTTTGATTTGGGTTTTGACTTTTATGCACTTGACTATGAGAGCATTCTCCAAATATGGGACATTTTTCTCCTTGTAGTCTTATTATTACTATTAACAGGCAATTTAAATAAGATAAAAAACATTATCTCATCTTTGCCATCTCAGTTTCTGAGGGTGCTACCAACGTGAAACATTTTATAGGAACCCCTTCATATTGTGACTCTAAGTTTTCCTAGTCTGGGATGCTGGGAAGAATGACCTGATGTGCATCTCATCAACCAATGCAACACGCTGATGTTTTTCTCCCGTGGCTTGTGGAAATACTGCCACAATATATGGACCAAAGCCATTATGATTCAGACTACATTTCTGGGGTGCTAAAATAGCCAATTGAAAAGTGAACAATTTAGTCAGCCAATCAGTTTCTTTGTTTCTGTGATCCTAAGCAATCAAATGTCTCCCACACTCCACCCACCCCGACCCAAACCACCTTCTTGAATTAACCAACTCAGCTAGTTCAGTTTGGGCACCAGGAGGCCCAACTTTAAAGTAGCACCTTATTGAAAAAGTACACACCAAAAACCTGTGGGTCTTGCTAATAAGCATTTGCATACTCTCTGCTAGAGTGTCAGCAAACATCTTAGAGATCCAGACGGTTCACGAAGCATCCTGTGATTAAGTGATCTGAAGCGAAAGACCCATCGGTGGCCTAGTATTGTTAGTAGTTAAATATGATTTGGCTTCTGTAATCAGAATTCATGAAATGAAAACAGAGACGGTACGACCATTTCACTTGCTGGACCAAGTTAGGTTCCTCTGTGGACTTCAAGAGGTTTTTTTTTCAGTGTTGTTTTATTATATTTGTAATTAGCCCTTGTGAAGCAGGCTCTCTTACGTTCTGCAGTGATGCATCGCAGCTTTCATTACAACAAATATCCATGACACCTGTTGCCTAACTGCAAACAGTGCTGGTTACCAGCCTCATTAGGAATCTAGCAGATGGCTTCCAAAGCCCTTGCTGGAGTTGAAATCCATTGGCAGCTTGCAGCACACAAATATTTATCTTTACACAGTATAAAATATGTCAGAAGGGGTCTGCGTTCTGTTTTTGTTAGTATTAAGTGCAGTCTGATCCTAACAAGAAAAAATTTCTTAGATTTTTCTTCACTTTTTTGTTTGTTTGTTGCTTACTCTATGTGAACTGATTCTCCAAATTTTTTTCTGGCTTCCCTTTTAGAAGAACAAAGTTTTCTCAACTTCTCACTTTTATCTTTTACTTATTCCACAAATATTTATTAAACTCCTACTATGCGCTAAGCTAAAATATTAGAGATGCAATGATGAATACGATATAGTAGATGCTCAATAAATATGTGCTGTAAAAATTAAACTGAAGGTCAGTGTTATTTTATATAGTGATGCTCTTTAGCTAAATAGGACTTGAACACTGTTTCCTAGACATAGAACCATGTCATTTTTGTCTATAAACATTTCCTTAAACTATAAAATGTTAGAAACCAGAGAAAGTGTTAAAAACTTTTCTTAGTCCAACACATGAAATTTTCAGAGCTAAGACTCACCCGGATAAAATAATAATAGTGAACATTAACTGGGTACTTACTGTGTGTCAGCACTTACCTATGATAAGGACTTTATTTCCTCACTTAATTCTGTATTGTTTACACAATCCATGGGGAAGGTACTATTTTCCCATTTTACAGATAAGATTAACTTTCAAATGTTAATCGAGTTGCCCAAGTTCTCCCGGTGGCAGAGCCCAAATTCAAAAGGAAGCAGTCTGACATGAGACCCCATACTACTTTGACCTATTATGCATTAATTTCAACAGCTTTCACATCTAGACCTCCATATGCCTACAACAGTCTGTTCCTACCCAGCATTTTGGGGGAGAGCATATTACTAGTACTTAACTGTTCAGACTTTGGAAACAGCCTGCTTGGTTCAATCAAATCTTGGCTCTGCCGTTTAAAGCTGTGTGACTTTGAACAAATTACTTGATCTCACTTTGCCTTGTTTTCTTCATTTAGAAATTAAAGATAATTATAATACCTACTTCATAGGGTTGACGTGAGGATTAAAGGACTTAATGTAATACATGCAAAGCGCTTAAGAGAGAGTGTAGGGCGAACAGTCATGCTATTATTATACAATTAGCTATAACTGCTGTTATTATTGTCATAGTTATGAAAGAGTCAGTTGCTCCTATTTGAGCTCAACGTGGCCATACAGGAATCCATGCCCAGTGTTGCTACATCTTCTGATTTTTAAAGAGAAGATGGAAACCTAGGGTTTTGGGGGGGGGGCGGTTAAATGTGAGTTCTCTTATTTTTAAATGTTAGCTCCTAATGCAAGTTTTCAAAACTGCTGAGTGAGCCAAAGAAATTGTGTCTGTGGGCCATATTCAGGCCATCATAGCCCGTTGTGGCCCCTGGTGGAAGAATGGTAGTGAAAACCGACAGAATAAGGACCAGGGAATGCAGACATGTGGGTGGGGAAGTCCTAGCCACTTGGAATACCAGGTCTTTGGGAGATGCAGTCACTCAGCCTGGAATTTTATAGACTTGACCGGGTCTGACTGGCTGGGTTCCCGCCGTTGTGTTTCTAACTAGTAAGAATTCTATTAGGCACCGTACCCTTCACGTATTCTTCTTCTCTGAAAGATGATCAATTTGAATCAATTACTTAAAACAAAACAGAAAGGGATTGAATGGTGAAGGAAAGTTTCCAAGATTTCCATTTCCAGAAACTAAAATCCTCAAATTATCCACAGAAAAAGAGTTGCTTAGAATAAAAAAAAACAAAACAAAAACAAAACCGTGCTATGAGTTTCCGTGGCAATTAAAATGATCATATATCATATATTTATTTCCATTCCTGTGATGGTTATACCAGTGTTTCTGGGCTTGGTCATAATATACTGTGGTCCATAAGACAACACTTACCTATTTTTAAAATGTATCTAACTGGAAGTTAATCTGCCAAGTGTACCAGCCGTCGAGTCCTTTACAACCCGACTGTCTGCAGTCACGGCAGAAGTCACGCTGGCCTGGACTCCTGCCCCCAGCCCGGCTCCCCACACCCATTCCAGCTGTTCTAGCAGCTGCCCAGGGATGCACTCCAGCTGATACAAATATCCTGAGATAGATACTGGGCTTGAAAAGCTCAGCTGTGGTTAATGAGTAGCCATGCTAAAGAATAAATACATAAAAGGATTCATAGGATTAAGGAACACTGTGTGGTCAAGAGATGTCAGTGAAAGGAGGTAGGATGGCCTGTGTATTCATAGGATTAAGGAACACTGTGTGGTCAAGAGATGTCAGTGAAAGGGAATAGGATGGTCTGTGTGTGCCGCCTCACCTTTCCTGCATGGTGTCCAGAAGGACTGAATGTACTCACCACTGAAGAGGGAGAATATCCTCCACAAGGGGTTTCAGTCTCTCTCTTCTCTGTTGAAGAATACCAAGCTCAGCATTGTGTTTTTGTGAGTAATAACTTGTTCTTTTCATTCATTTGTTAATTGATGTATCAAGCATTCACTCCTCTCCTGCCACGTCCAAGGCACGCGGGTGGGGGGATGGTGAGGGGAGCTGCAGATACAACAGTGAGTGAGATACAGTTCCTGCCCTCAAGCAGCTCAGGAGCCGGTGAGAGAGGCAGACGAGTGGAAACAAGACGCATGGAGATGAGAGCTGGGAGACGGGAAACCAGAGGAGGCTTCACAGAGGAAGAGGCATCCATCGCCTTTACTTTGCGGTGAAGTCTGCTCTTCAAACGCAGCAGCTCGGTCTGTCTGATTAGAAGGCAGAATGGCCAGCCCTGAGAAGCCTTCTGCAGTTGGAAGGCAGTCGGAACCGGAAGGAAGGCTCCCCCGGGAGGCATTATAGGAGCACAGCCTGCTCTGAGCTCCCCGCCTCCTCCAGGGCAGGTCCCGCCTTGACGATGCTGTGGGGCGGGGACCCCGCAAGCCAAGCGCTCACCGGGGCCCCTCTTCCCGCGGACAGCGGAGTGAAGGACACGGCGCTGGTCCTTCCCTCCAGCCTCTCCTCTTCCATCATCCTAACTTCTTTGTATTGATCTCACCGCTGTCTCTCACTCTGGAGTCTCTTCTCTTTCCCCTTTGCTTCCCTCTCCATCAATCGCTCACTTTTCTTCCCAGGGTAGAGCATTTCCTTTTATCTCGGGGCCTGGCGGGTAGGAAAGGGGCTCATGGGACCCCCAGTCCCATTGTGGCTGCACTCCGCTGCTCAGACTCGGCCGCCTTCAGGAGAGCGATGGCCCTGCAAGTGGGTCCGATGTGATTTCTTGCCTGTAGGAGGTGAAAGAACAATCTGCGTCTCCAGAACTGAGCAGAGCTGGTCTCCCGTGTAGACGGAAAGTCTCTCCTCTAGATATCGGTCCCAGCCTGTCTCTGTTCTGGGTGTGGCATTAGGGGGGTTCAGAGATACCAGTGTGTCTAGGCGGCCGAAAGGTTGCACTGTTCCAAAGAGGAAAAGCTAAACGAGCACGTCACACGCAAAATACAATTGTGCTGACGGCACGATTGTAGGGTGGAGGTGCTCGGGGGACTAATGACTTGGGTTGGAGTGAAAACAAGAATGAAAGACTTTGTATTCCACCTGCACTCCCTCGAGTCACACTGCCCTGTGGGAGCCATCAATAATTAATGATATTACCATGCAGCAGGAGGACCCCAGAGATGTGCAAATATTGATGAATACTTCTCCATTTTTATTGCACTTTTCAAGCATGCCAAAAAACATTAAAAGTTCATAAAAGGAAAGAACTTGGCTTAGTGGTGACGGATCTCATCCCTGAACACGGTCCATGGCACCACAAGCTTACCAGCCATCTGTGCTGACTGGGAGGGACAGTCCCATTCCTCACTAGCTGCGGTCCCAGGTGTCTGGACCTTCCAGATAAACTCTTGGGTTTGGGGATTAGCTTTTACCAGAAGGAACACAGTCTTGGGAGACTAGTTCCATTTGGTTCCAGAAATACCTTGAGGAAGGAAGTAGACATTGGTAAATAAGAAGCTGAATTTGTCAGCTGATGAGTATTTATTTTACCAAGCAATGCCGATTGACCTCTTAAGCTTAAAGTTGATTCCTCAGATTGTGGCTTGGCCAGGGCGGACCACACAACAGCGCAGCCCTCGCTGGCTCATAACACCTGCTGGTCAAGCCAACTGCGCTGAAGTTCTGCTGCTCGACAGCAGGCAGGGTGCACATCTTCTATGCTTCCTCATTCAGGAGGGAAATAGGTTTCTAGTCTCTTAATAAATAATTCTAGCTAGTCCCCCACGCCCACCCCCAACACGTACACACAAAACCAAGAGCAAGCACAGAGAAGGAAGCTGTCACCTGACGGTGCTGAGAGGCAGAGTCGACCAGGTCCAGCTGTGCGTGGCAGGGGCAGTGGTGATCCCCTGCACACGCAGCCCCAGTTCTAGGCAGAAGTGAGGAGGACGGGCGCCCCTCTGGATGACGGGTCTAACAGCGGGCCTGGAAGCCGCATGGAGCTGGGGAAGCAGTACTTTGAAGTGACCTGGCTCAGGGATACAGAGGAGGCCACTCTGGAAAGTCACCAGGCCGCCCTCAGACTTTGTGGAAGCTGGAAAATGAACCTTTAGGAAACCCTACGTCACTGAGATTACAGGATTTATTTGTTACCGGAGCTTATCATCACCTACTACATGAACAGATTGCTGAGGAAATTCCCTGGCCCTTCAGTGATTAGGACTCTGCGATTTCACTGCCAAAGGCCCAGGTTTGATCCCTGGTGGGGGAACTAAGATCCCCCCGGCCATGTGGTGTGGCCAAAAAAGAAAAAAAAAAAAAAGAGTGGACAGTTGATCTTTTCCTAAAACAAAACCACAAATCCGTAAGTATACTTGTTGTGCCCCAATTTCGTGCAAGGCAGCCTAAGAGTGAGATCTCTCCCTGGAGAGTAGTTTCTCCTTGGGAGACTCTGACTCACCAGCCATTGTTCCCAGGGGTGCCCAAGGACACCCCTAAACTCTGAAGGCTGGTGACAGTCCAATTCAGGAATATCCGTCACACACCACCAGCTCTTGTGGGGAAAGCATTGTCTCTGATGCCAGAAACTCAAATTACATTTGATATTTAACATCATTTAATCCTATCTATTTACTTATTTAAAACAACTGTGGGGGTTTCCCTGGTGGCACAGTGGTTGAGAATCTGCCTGCCAATGCAGGGGACACGGGTTTGAGCCCTGGTCTGGGAAGATCCCACATGCCGCGGAGCAACTGGGCCCGTGAGCCACAACTACTGAGCCTGCGCGTCTGGAGCCTGTGCTCCGCAACAAGAGAGGCCGCGATAGTGAGAGGCCCGCGCACCGCGATGAAGAGTGGCCCCCGCTTGCCACAACTAGAGAAAGCCCTCGCACAGAAACGAAGACCCAACACAGCCATAAATTAATTAATTAATTAATTAAAAAACAAACAAAAAAAAACTGTGACTTTCTTAGTTTGCCAGACCGGCCACAGGAAGATGCCACACCACAGCTCTGTCTTCAAATCACATCTAGTCCAACTGGCTCTCCAAAGGAGTGAGGGCATGCATCTTCAACAGGGGCCATATTACCCCCAAGGATGCAACAGTTGGTTCTTGGGAGCAATAACCTTATATTATTATAAAGTACGAGTATACATATAGTACAGAAATAGATATCTAGTATACGTATACTTTTAAATTTTCATGGAGGGGAACGATTAGGAAAAAAAATGTCTAAAAAAAAATCTCCTTATGATAATGATAAACAGGGTTGTGAACACTGGGCAAAGGGAAAGAGTAGAGGCATGGGTGGCTGTTAGACCTGCCGCTGTGCACTTGATGGTCTGGAGCCTCCACGGGACAGTGATCTGCAACCCCGGGGTCCTCCAGCTCTTTCTCCCCCTTGTGAACATGGAAGTCCAGAGGAGGCACAGGCCACGGCTGTATAAAGAGTCTGCTGCTGGATGCAGCCCAGACCTTTCACTCTCTAGCTCTTGTGGGGAATGTTGCTGATGGATTCATCCCACACACAGCAACGGCAAAACGTCTTGGAGGAAATGAACAGTTTCTCCTTTCCTTAAGCAGCGTGCGGACACCTGAAGTGGGAACACTCACTGGGGCAAAGATTCAAAGACCCTCACATCCAGCTGGTTCATAGAACCTCTGGATCAGGCCACGTGTGGAGCTCTCCAACTACTTTGGTGTAATTGGCACCAAGGGTGAGGTAGGTGAAAGACTTTTCAGAGAATGAAACATATCCTTAGATCTACCTAAAGATTCCTCCACCCAAGTGGGCTTTGAAGCTTTTCCCCTGTGAGCTCAGGGGTTTACCCTCTCACTCCTACAGGGGACAGCAGAAGTGGCTGCAAAGATGGAATTCTTTTGTGTCACTTCCCTGTCCTTGACAGAGCAGAATTTACAGCAGGCATCCTCTGCGTTATGGTCCTGCTCAGCCGTCATTTTAAAAACGGCATCAGCGGTAGTCCTAGGATCAATTAAAAAGAAAAAAAAGGTGGGAAATGAAAACTAAACAACAAGGCTCCAATACCTGCGCCTTCTCTGCATTGTGATGGGGTACGACGTGTTTTCACGAACTTCTGTCTTTGTCTTGAGGAAGAGAAAAGACCATTAAAGATTTTTAAATGCAAGACAAAGGAAGATTCTGTTAAGGGTAGGAGGAAAACTATACATTTAGGTCACTCACTAACACACTTAAAAGAAAATGTCTCCAGTGACCATAAATAATTGGATATCTTACAGGGGACACACAATGCGTCAGATAACTCCCTTCCCCTTTATCTGCGTTTTTGATACCTGGTAGGAGGGAGTGGGGGAGAGACACTTCACAGTGAATGGAGGTAGATAAAAGGGGAAGATCTGACAGTTGCCCTTATTACCGTGCCGTATCATTTACCTCAGCCAGGAGTCACTAACGCACCAGGTCACCCCCAAGGTCGAGGGCAAGACGGGGAGTTTACACAGCCAAGCAGGGTAGCTTGCTGGCTGGGGGCACACATCAAAGTGTGACAACAAACACGAGAAGAAGATTTATTCAGGTACAGAGCTCAAGATAACAGTGCTCTCCTTGCAATATTCTACCACTGTGGTGGAAGGGATGCTTTAAATTTCAACATCAGTTCTTTCTGATCTTTTGAGAAGGAGAAAACACAATTAACGGTTTAGGGAAATATCCTGTTTCTTTAGAAGTGGGCTCTTCCTAATAATGTATTGTTTCACTAATGTCTTTCTCTGCACCAACTCCAAATTTTTTTTTTTTTAATGAGGATCTTGAATCAGATGCGTATGTTTTGATTGATTGATTGATTGATTGATTTTGGCTGTGTTGGGTCTTCGTTTCTGTGCGAGGGCTTTCTCCAGTTGTGGCAAGCGGGGGCCACTCTTCATCGCGATGCGCGGGCCTCTCTCGTTGCGGAGCACAGGCTCCAGACGCGCAGGCTCAGCAGTTGTGGCTCACGGGCCCAGCCGCTCTGCGGCATGTGGGATCTTCCCAGGCCAGGGCTCGAACCCGTGTCCCCTGCATTAGCAGGCAGATTCTCAACCACTGCGCCACCAGGGAAGCCCAACCAACTCCAAATTTGAAGTAGAAATCTCCCCCTTTTTTACGGTGGCAAAATATACATAACGTAAAGTTTACCATTTTTAAGTGTACAGTTCAGTGGTATCAAGTACATTCGTATTGTTGTACAACCATCTCTACCATCCATCTCCAGAACCTTGTTGTTTTCTTCAGCTGAAACTCTGTACCCATTAAATACCAACTCCCCATTCTTCCCATAACTTCATAACCCCCAGCCCCTGATAACCACGACTCTACTTTCAATTTCTATACACTTGACTAATCTAGGTAACTCATAAAAGTGGAATCATACGACATGTGTCCTTTTGCGTCTGACTTACTTCACTTAGCACAATGCCTTCCGGGTTCTTCCATGTTGTAGCATGTATCAGAATTGCATTCCTTTTTAAGAGTGACTAATATTCCATTGTATGTAAAGACTACATTTTGTTTATCCAATCATCTGTTGACGGACATCTGGTTTGTTTCCATCCTTTGGCTATTGTGAATAATGCTGTTATGAACATGGGTGTATAAGTATCTGTTTGAGTCTCTGCTTTCAATTCTTTCGTATATCCAGAAGTGGAAAGCTAGATCACACGGCAATTCTATGTTTAATTTTCTGAGGAACTACCATGCTGTTTTTCTCCCCCCTCCCCATATTTTTTGTACCTTAAACCTATGTGGCTTTTTTATTGGGCATTATATGAAATTGGTTCTGTACACTAAATAGTTTGAAATAGGTTATAGCTTCCACAGTGGCATTGGTTGCCGTTTATAGTCTCCGAACAGTAGGTATCTGGACAGTCAGGTAGCAAGTGAGAGATACCCAGTGAGCATTGTTTCCCATGAGACATTATTTCAGTGAGAGCAAGCGCGCAGTCCTTAATGTCAAGCCAAAGGCAGCAACAAAGTAGATGCCACTAACCCAGGATGGCTGTTCTCCACTGGGACAGGGGACTTGCAGCCACAAAAGAACTCCTATGAGTTCTGAATTCAGGTTACCAGTGCAGAGTTCCCTGAGACCTTGGAGTAGTGGCAGTACAGGGAGATTTGGGAGACCTGGGTGCTAATCCTAATCCTGCCATAAATAATGTGACACTGAAAAAGACCTTTAGCCTCTCAGACACATAGCTTCCCTAAGGACATTTGAGTTCAGTGTTCTCTAAATTACTTAGAACTTTGTAATCCTGTGAAGTAACAGTTACCTTGATACTATGCTATTCTTGAACACTGATGACTCCTTTTTAATCTGGCTCCTTTAATGAATCCAGTAATTTTCAAAAAACCTGTAATAATTCTTCACTTTTTGTTCCCTGTTACTGAAAGCTCAGTTATGGAGGATTTCTAGTTGCAGCAACATTTCAGCAGCTCCACTGGGTGTTTTGGGTTTTGCCTATTTGCTTAGCACTTGTGAGTTTCCCTGGTTTCAACTCTCTCAACATTGTGAGGTCTGAAAAGCACCCTTGGAAAGAGAAAGACATTGGGGGCCTCCCAAAGGCTGGGCAGGTCCAGTGAGTGTCTGTAATTGACTGTACGAAGATACCAATTTCCCTGTAGTTGAAATAAAATTAAGTGCAGAAAATAAGATTTTATATCTGTACAGAGTCATAGGTTATTTTCCTCTCAAAGACTACTGTGAGATAAATATGATTTCTCAGGTTTTCATGAAAAAGTGATTTGAATATTGGGCCTACAGTTCCAAGTTCAAACTATTTGTTTATTATAGTTCTTGGTATAACAGTGCTTGAAGGCTGACCAAAATTTCTAGGGCCAATGGGAAAACCCGTTGATGGGAATTCTTGATTTGCAAGAAAGACAATACCAACTCAAAGTATACTTTCTTATTAGCTAAAATCTTGGCCAAGCTTATGGTAGAAAAGGCTGATCCTGTGAAATGTGCCACCCGGGTCCTCTGATTCTGCGAGGGGTTCATTTGTTCTAGATGGTAGGCACAGACGTTTGTGTTTTGTTTCTGATGTTGCTTAACTTTGTGTGACGAGCGGTAGGATTTCAAGCAGTCTCAAATTTCTGTGATGATTAGGAAAACCAGCAAATGACTGTGTCACAGCATTAGGGAGATCATGATATGATTAAATAATGAAACTTTTGCACTGCCAGTACTGGTAAGGGGGTATTTGTGTTACACTGAAATCTAAAATACAACAAAGTATATAAAATATATATGTATGACAAAGACCAGTGTCCAAAGAATCTATCACCCAAAGGAAAAAATAGAACATTTCTAGTGCCTGGGAAGCCCCACGTGTCCTTCCTCCGGTACCTCCTACTGTTCCCCTGGAGGAGTGGTTTATAGCCCTCGTTACACATTAGGATCACCCAAGGGGCTTTTGAACCATACCGATGCCAGTGTTGGTTACACATTAGAATGGGGGACTAGTCTAATATAATATAATACAATATAAAAGTCAGTTTTGATTCTATTATACTGCATATAGCTAAGGGTAAAAACCACTGTACTAAAGAGTTCTTCTCAAACTTCAATGTGTGTTCAAATCCCCTAAAGATCTTGTTAAAATGTAGCCCCTAAAGGCTTGTACATACTCTGTTAGATTTCTTCCTAGGTACTTTATATTTTTCTTACTATTGTAAATGGTATTTTAACTGATTGTTACCAATGTGTTAAAATATATTGGCTTTTGTAGACTGGTACTGTCCAGCAAACATGCTGTATCCTCTTATTAATTATGGTAATTTATCTATAGATTATTTGGAGTTTTCTATGTAGACAGTTGTATCATCTTGCAAGTAATCACAATTTTGTTTCTTTCTGCCCAATCCTTCTATATTTTCCTGTTTTTCTGCTTTTCTTACCACATGGCTAGGCCTTCAAAACAATCTTAAAGAGAAAGAGTGATGACAGGTATTCATGTTAGTTTCTGATCTTAAAGGGAGTGTTTTTAATATTTCGTAATTGCATACGGTATTTTCTCAGATTTTTTTTTCTTTTTATGAGGATGTGTTTTATCAAGGTTAAGGAAGTTGTTTTCTATTCTCAGCTTGCTGGATTTTTATTATGAATGAACATTGAATGTTATCAAATGATTTTTCTCCATTATTTTGTTTTTCTTCTTTAAAGATACATTATTGTGAATTACATTAATTGACCTTGAATTCTTAGGATCAACCCAATAAGATAATCAGGTATTGTATTTTTTATATATCACTATATTTGGTTTGTCTACATTTTGTTTAAAACTTTTATATCTATGTCAGGCTAGCCTCACAACCTCTTTTTCTATTCTCTGGAAGAGAAATTATCTGAATAGAATATAATATTTGAATATTTGGTAGAACTAGAACTAGTCATTTGAGCCTGCTGTTTTCTTTGTGACAAGATTTTTAAACTATAGATTTAGTTTTATTAATGTTTGAGGCTTTTTCTGGGGATGTGTTTTAGTTTGCTAGAACTGCCATAACTAAGTACCACCGAGTAGGTGGCTTTAACAACAGAAATTTATTTTCTCACTGTTCTGGAGGCTGGAGTCCCAAGATCAAGGTGTGGACAGGGTTGTTTTCTTCTGAGACCTCTCTCCTTAGCTATTAGATGGCTGTCTTCTCCCTGTGTCTTCACATGGTCTTCCCTCTGTGTCTGTCTGTGTCCTAATATCCTCTTCTTTTAAGGACACCAGTCCAACTGGTTTAGGGCCCACCCTAATGATCCCATTTGTACTTACTTCTCTAAAGATCCTACCTCTAGATCCAGTCACATTCCAAAGTATTGGGTGTTAGGACTTCAGCAAATGAACGCAATTCAGCCCATAAAATGATGTATCCATTTCCTCTAGGTTTTCAAATTAATTGGCCCAAATTTGTTTATATCTTGTTTACTGTCTCCAGCCTCATTTAATATGTTCACACATTAATTCTTGATTAGTTTAGTTGTCTCCCCCTCTGTCTTTCTCTTTTATTAATCTTACTGCTATCTATTTTTCAGTCTTGTCAATTGCAGGAGTTCTTTATATATTCTGTGTATAATTTCACTGTCATATAAATATATCAAAAATATTTTCCCCCAGTCTGCAGTCATCTTCTTAACTGTGTCTTTTGAAGTACAGAATTTTAAAATTTTCATAAAGTCCAGTTTGTCAACTTTTCTTTTCTGTTTAGTGCATTTTGTGTCCTGGCTACAAAATCTCTGCCTACCCCCAGATTATAAAGTTTGTCTCCTATGTTTTCTTCTGGAAAATTTATAATTTTAGCTTTTACAATTAGGTCTATGATTCATTTAGAGCTAATGTTTGTGTGTTGTGAGGGAAGGATTGAGTTTTATATTGTTTTCCATATAGATAATTAGCTGTTCCAACACCATTTGTTAAAAAGATTGGTTTTTTCCCTCATTGAATTACCTTGGCATATTTGTCAAAAATCTGTTGATTTTATATATATATATATATATATATATATATATATACACACACACATATATGTGTATATATATATGCATACATATGTATACATATATATATGTATACGTGTGTGTATATATATATGGCTCTATTTTTGGACTCTATATCTGTAACATTGATCTAATGTTTATCTTTATACTAAAACCACACTATCTTAATTACTGTAGCTTTAGAGTAAATCTTGAGAGCAAGTAGGGTAAGTCCTCCAACTTTGTTCTTGTTTTTCAAAAGAGTTTTGGCTTGTCTATGTCTTTTCATTACCATATACATTTTAGAATCAGCTTATCAGCTTCTATAAAAGAAGAGTCTGCTGAGATTTTTATTGATACTGTGTTTAATCCAAGATCAATTTGGGAGGAATAAACACCTTAATAGTATACAATCCATGAGCAAGATATATAGCTCTATTTATTAAGGTCTCTAATTTTTCTCAATCTTGTTTTATAGATTTTTAATATGTGTAAGATGTCTTGTATATATCTTATTAAATTTATCCCTAAGTTTTTCATGTTTTTATGCTATTATAAGCAGTATTGTTTTAAATTTTCATTTCTGTTATTTATTGTAGTATAGAATTATAATTGCTTTTGATGTGTTGCCCTGCCCCATGATCTTGTTCAATTAACTAAATTGCAGTAGATTTTTTGTAAATTTCTTAGTATGTGATCATCTTACTTTCCCCTTCCAAACTGTATGTGTTTCTTTTTTTTTTTTTAATTGTTGTCTTATTGCACTGGTTAGGACATCCAGAAGAATGTTGAATAGAAATGATGAAAGAGGACATCTTTGCCTGGTTCCTGATAAGGGGGAAAGCCTTCAGTCTTTTGCTATTAAGTATATTAGTGGTAATGTTTTTGTAGGTCCTGGGTCAAATAAACAGAAAACCCATTCTAGGGTTTTCAGTATGGTGGAACTAGCAGTCGAATAACAGGACTTTACTGAGCCTTCTTCGTAGTTTTTCTTTCTTAATTTTTTCTTGTAGGGTGGATCTACTAGCAATGAAGTCTCTCAGTTTTTGTTTATCTAGGAATGATGTTACTTTACCTCCGTGTTTGAAAGCTAGTTTTGCTGTGTATAAGATTGTTGTTTGACAGGGCGTTTGGGTTTGTTGAGGGTTTTTTGAGTACTTTGGTTGTGTCATCCCACTGCCTTCTGACCTCCGTTGTTTCTGATGAGAAGTAGCTGTTAATCTTATTGAGATTTCCTTGTGATAAGCTGTTTTTCAGTTGCTGCTTTGAAGATACTCTCTTTGTCTTCCCTTTCAGCATTTTTACTATACTGTACCTATGTATGGATTTCTTTGCATTTACGCTACATGGAGTTGAGATTTTTGAATGAGTAGATTCCTGTTTTTCATTAATTTGGGGGACTTTTCAGCCATTATTTCTTTGAACATTTTCCTGCTCTTTCCTGTCTCTATTCTTCTTCTGGTACTCCCATTATGTGTATATTGGAACACTTGGTGGTGTTCCACATTTCTCTGTGGCTCTGTTCATTTCTCATTCTGTGTTTTGGCTGCACTCACCTGGAGTGAGATATCATCATGCTGAGCTGGAAGTGAGGACATAAGGAGAGAGTTGTTGTTCACATGCCACAGACTCTTGCTGTCCTTGCTGAATTTTGGTAGATTTTCTTAAATAAATTCTTCTTCACTTGCTGTATGCCTTTAGGACAATTTTTAGAGACTTTACACTTTTATAATTTTCACCAGTTAGGCTTATTTCACTAAGAAGTGGGTCTGTAGAGCTCTTCACATTGCTATTCTGAAAGTGGAACTCTTGCAATATACTTCTTTATAAATTTATTTTTTGACTTGTCATAAAATATGCATAACATGAAATTACTGTGTAACCCGTTTCTACGTGTACAGCTCAGTGGCACTGAGCACATTCATATTGTTGTGCAGCCATCACAACATCCACCCCCAGAACGTTTTTCATCTTGCAAAACTCTGTGCCCATTACACAATAACTCCCCATTCCTTCCTGCCTCCAGCCCCTGGCAACCACCATTCTACCTTCTGTCTCAATATACTTGAGTACTCTAGGTGATTCACATGAGTGAAATAATGTGGTTTATGTTCTTTTGTAACTGGCTTATTTCACTTAACATAATGTCTTCAAGGTTCATCCGTGTTGTAGCATATGTCGGAATTTCCTTCCTTTTAAGGCTGAATACAGTTTCATTATATGTATAGACCACATTTTGTTTATCCATTCATCAGTTGGACCCTTGGATTGCTTCCATCTTTTGACTATTGTGAATAATGCTGCTATAAACATGGGTGTACAAATATCTGTTTGAATCCCTACTTTTGATTCTTTTGGGTATATACCCAGAAGTGGAATAGCAGGAACGTATGGTAATTTTATTTCTCATTTTGGAAGAACTGCCATACTGCTTTCCACAGTAGCTGCACCATTCTACATTCCCACCAACAGTACGCAAGGGTTCCAATTTCTCCACATCCTCACCTACACTTGTTATTCACTTTCTTTTTTTCTCTTTTAAATAATAGCCATCTTAATGTGGTATCTCGTGGTTTTCATTTGCATTTCCTCAATGATTAGTGATGTTGAGAATCTTTTTATATGCTTATTATATATTGGTCATTTGTTTATTTTTGGAGAAATGTTTACCTAAGTCCTTTGCCCATTAAAAAAATTTTTTTTTTGGTTGTTGTTGTTGTTGAGTTGTAGGAATTCTTTATATAGTCTAGATATTAACCACTTATCAGATATTGATTTGCAAATATTTTCTTCAATTACATGGGTTGTCTTTTCACTCTGTTGATAGTGCCCCATGATGCACAGAAGTTTTAAATTTTGATGTAGTACAATTATTTTCTATTTTGTTGCCTGGGCATTTAGTGTCATATCCAAGCAATCATTGCCTGCAATATACTTTCAAAGATAAATATAGTTAGGTAGGTAGAGAGATAGGTAGATAGACAGAAGATAGATGATAGATAGATAGATAGATAGATAAAACCTATGTGGCAACGTGTTGATAACTGGTGAAGCAAAGTAAAAGATATATAGGTATTCACTGAACTGTTTTTCATTTATTTTGTAAGTTCGAAACTTTCCGAAATAGGTATTGGAGAAACATTATAATTCATCAAGTTAAAGGAATAAAAGAAAATTTATAAAGTCAATCAATAGATGCATAAAATAACTTGATAAAAGTCAGGATCCATTCTATGATTTTAAAACCTTAGCAGTAAGTCATAAGACTGATAAAGCAGGCAACTAATAATAAGAAATTCTGTTCATCAAAGTATTTCATTAAGGGGCTTCCCTGGTGGCGCAGTGGTTGAGAATCTGCCTGCCAATGCAGGGGACATGGGTTCGAGCCCTGGTCTGGGAAGATCCCACATGCCGCGGAGCAGCTGGGCCCGTGAGCCACAACTACTGAGCCTGAGCGTCTGGAGCCTCTGCTCCGCAACAAGAGAGGCCGCGATAGTGACAGGCCCGCGCACCGCGATGAAGAGTGGCCCCCACTCGCCGCAACTGGAGAAAGCCCTCACACAAAAACGAAGACCCAACACAGCCAAAAATAAACATAATAAATAAATAATAAATAAAAATTTAAAAAAAAAAAAAAGTATTTCATTAAGAGCATTTAAAAGCAACAAATATACAGAATATATATGCAATACATGTAACTAAGGAATTGTTTCCAGAGTTTACACAGGACTTCTGCAAATCAATAAGAAAAGATAGATAGTGCACCAGGAAAGTGGACAAGAGTTTTGATCAGGCCATTCATAAAAGGGGATATTAAAGGGTCAATAAACATACAAAAAGGCATTCAATCTCATTAGTTTTCAGGGAAATACAAATCAAAACCACAGTGGGTTACAGTTACAATTCACCAAAATGGCCAAAGTTAAAAAGGCTGACACTATTACAGGATGGCAAGGCACGTCTTGTGGTAGCGTAGTGGTACAACCCCTTTGGAAGACTAGCATTATCTATTGAAGTTAAATATATACTTGTATATACCCTATGCCCAAACAATTTCACTATGAGCTAGAGACCCAACAGAATGTATACTCATGTGTTTAAAAGACATTAACAATAGTGTTCTTACAGCATTAGTCAGCCAAAACTAGAAACAACCAAATCTCCGATTAACATTACCATGGATAAGTCAATTGTGTTGTACTCCTGTGATGGAATGCTATCGGTGATGAAAATGAACAAACCGCTGTTCTACATAACAGCAGGGAGGAATCCCACAGACATATTGCTGAGTGAGAGAAGCCAAACACAAAAGAATATATATTGTAAGTCTACTTATGAGTTTGATATATGAGAACATATAGAGTCCATTTGTATAAAGTTCAAACACAGGCAAAACAAATCTACAGTGTTAGAAGCCAGTGTGGTTGCTACCTGTGGGGCAGAGGGAAGAAGTAGTGACTGAATGCGGGCAAGGTAAGGGGGGTCTTGGGAACTGGTCATCTTTCTTTTATTAACCTGGATGGAAGTCCCATGCGGGTATTCACTTGCTTAGAGTTCATCAAGCCGAACACTTATGATTTGTGCCCTTTTCTATAGAGTGCACATCACTATACTTCACGTATGCTGTATATGCTATCCACCAATAAAATAGTGTGTGTGTGTGTTTTCAAACCTCAGACTGGGGAACTGAGCAGGGTTTCAGCTGAAAGGTGCAAATCACTGTCACTTTTGTTGACCGAAGCCTCTAGTAATTTCACCTTACAGCAGCTTTAAAAAATTGCTTTTTTAAAGGAATGAACAAACTTTTAAAGGTTGAATCTGCATACCTAAAGCAATGAAATGATGACAAATGTCAAGGGTCTTCACTTATGCTTTAACATGCAGACATAATGATAATTAAGAAATCTCTCAAGTAAAGTTTCTTATCTTCCTTCCTCATTTTTTGAACTCTGGATTACTTTTCAAATTTACAAATTGCTGCTAAGCACATGCTAGCATTAAGTACACTAACATTCCTCAGAACAAATGTCACAGTGAATACAAAACCTGTCCTCTTACCTAGAACATATGGCTTTAACAACAGTGATAATTTTTAATGTACCAGAGATGAACAGTTTGGCTTGTGCCTTTTTTTATGAATTCAGTCTGTTCTGGTCCCAAGCTTGTAGTATGCCTCTTTCTCTCTGAATGGCTCTCAAAAATGAGATGACAATCTGTAGACGTTTCCCTTTACCACCAAGGGTCCTAATCTTTTGGAAGACATGGGAACAGATGAAAGTATTTGGTTCTAGGAATGGAAGTTACAGATGGATAGAATCCCACTACAGTGAGCTTCACTGGCATTTTCTATTGAGCAATTAGCCCTTGTCCGACTGAAAAGGCTTCCTGCCATGTCCGGAAGGGAATGCATAAGGCAATGTCGGTTTTTATTTATTCCAAAAAAACAAATATTTTCTATTTTTAGCTTCTTAAAATTCCAGATAAATGCATTCTTTTGCCAAAGAGGATGATTTTCCACATCGAAGGCTAAGACTCTGTGTGTGTGTCTGTATACATAGTATGTATCCCTTATCTTGTGACTGGAATATAAATGTGACTGTAAATAAAAGGTGTATTAGAGGTACTATTTGTTCCATCAATTTGTTTTACAAATTATTTAAAATCCAATTAATTTAATCTAAGTTTTAATATAGTAGAAGCTACATGACAGAAGGTTGTGTGACAAAAATGCTATAAATGATATAGTAACTCATCTAAAACAAGATTTTCTCAAAGTAGCACAGACACAATAAAAACCACCAGGTGTCTCTTATTTGGGTATATGCTGTCGTTAGTCAAAAGTAAGTACACATGCAAGGAAAAATACTAAGAAAGATTTGTTTTATAAAACTGACCAAAATATTGATGGATACTCTCCTTTTTGTGGATACTCTCAGACCTTTTAGAATAAAGCATATTGAGACGCTACCAGTTATTCTGTGTACTTCTGTCACTAGTTTTTCCTAGTCTTTAAAAGGCTATATACTTCTACTCAGACATGCCAGGAACACATGCTTTATTCCTATAATTGTTATAATCTTGTTTCAAACCTATGTGTATAGTAGGCTTGTGGGAGAGAAGGAGGAGGGATTTGCCAATTAATGCTTTCTCTTTCAGTTTAAATACACTCCTCCAGGTAAATGCTCAGGTGTTCAGAGTTTTTCCCCCTTGCTTTTTCCTCCTCCAGATCTTGGGTATAGAGACAAGCTTCAGTGTCCTCTTGGTGGTCAGGAGAGGAGGCCTCAGGTCGTCAAGTTCAGGTCCTGTGCTGTCCTCCGAACCTTTGTTGGTTTCTGGGTTGAAGTCCCCATTGCCTGCTGCCTACGCACTGCTGGCAGCCACTGTTGACACCTGTGGCTGATGAGCTTGTGGTCTATCCTCTCGGTTGGTCAGGGCTCTATTGTCGTCCCGTGCTGTCTCAATCCTACCTCAGCTCTTGCCGTTAATGGTGCTATGACTCTTAATGGTTTCCACCTTCTGCCTTTGCTTCCTCCCTTCTCTCCTTCCCTTCTGCCTTTCTCCTTCCTTGCTCCCTTCCTCCATTTCTCTCTCCCTCCCTTCTGTCTTTTCCTCTACTAATATTTGTTGAGTATCTGCTATGTGTAAAGCACTGCATTAGGACATGGAGTCCAGGAATAACACTAAGACCCCTGCCCCCTTGGAGCTTACACTTTAATGAGGGGGCTCAAACAATAAGCAACAAGCAGTAAATCGAATAGTATGTTCAAAGGTGATGAGGGCTATGGGAAAAAGAAAAGAAAAATTAAAGCGGGGTAAATGAGATCACCATGGGGGAAAGGGCAGTAAAGAAGTAAAACAGAGTGGTTGGAAGCGGCAGGGACAGCCAGGTTTTGTGGTACCCAAAGCTTGTAAAGTTCGGGGGGCTTCCTCCTTAAGAAATAAATGCAAAATTGGGGATTAAAAACTTAGTCCCCAAAGTGAATATTTATGGAATGAGAAAAGATTATAAGAAATTAGTCACATCAGAGTTATAGGTCTCTATCTTCTGATTAAGCCATTTATCAGAAACGTTTACATAGAAATACTTCCTAATTGTAAATCCGTGTCCTGTTCTCCACACTTGACTACCAGCAACTTCCAGCCCTCGTAGAGGCTTGTGTGAGTGATCTGTCCGGCAACTTAAACTTCACTAGCTTCACACATCACTCTGCCTCTGCAGGTGTGTCTCACTGGACAACCCTGCTCAGTTGTCCAGGACTTGAAGGACATAGAAATCTGCAAAAGCCTGTTCCAGGAAGGCAGAACAGCTAGAGCAAATTCCATAACAGTCTCCATCTGTGCCACCTGGCGACTTTGTTCATGAGCACTTTTGCAAGCACTGGGGTGGCAAGGCTAGAGGCTGGCTACCATCAGCTGGATGAGCCATACCATCTGCCTGGCTCTTTAATGCCCTGTTTGTGGCAGAAGCTCTCTGATAGGCATTACTGCGCAATGGAAAGAGCCTCACACTTTGTGTCCACTTCCGTAGGTTCATCCATATGTTTCTTCCCTAGACCTCCTTGTCCCCTTCCAAACCTACCCCTCTGATGCCCATAACAAATGTGCCAAAACTATTCACCACTGCCCAAGAGTCCGCATATATACTTACCTTCGACCACTTCTCTCTCGATACAGAGGGATCACTAGGTACAGTGACCATTGTTTTGCCCAGTGTAATCGTTGCCTTTCAAGGGCATCTCTGAGTGGATCTACAGGGCAGCAGCTGTCTGCTTTAGCTCACTTCAACATAGCCTGTTGACTCATCTTTGAACCAGCCCATATTTTCTTCTGGTGAACTGGCCATAGCTGTGAGGTGAGAGAGAGGTGATGGTGCATGAATTCGTTTTCTAGGGCTGTTGTAACAGAATATCACAAACCGAGTGGCTTAAAACAACAGAAATTGTGCACTGTACATTGGTGTCTGGCCAATGGTGAGAATGGAGACTGACATGCACGCAGTGATTTTCAGGGCTGCATCTACACAAAGGGAGGACTTCTTCTAGTTGCACAAAGGCTAACAGAGGTTCTGTGGGAGAACTTTAAGGTGCACTGTTGTCATGTAGTTTAGCCCTACTTTATCATGGGCAGAGCCAAGGTTAAGGTGATTTGAAGGTTACCCAAAGATTTTATACCTTAAACATCCCAATTACTTTGTATCTTTGGAGTCACAGTGGGGTCCAAGAAACAGAAAGCAACATATCCGAGTCAAAAATCAGAAAGAAATTTGGAGGATAAGACTCAACAGCAACAAAGAAATTTTTTATTATGCATTTTGTCCAACAAAAAATAAAACAAATTTCAAGACACGTCTTGAAAGTGGGAGAGGAAGTACCTGAAAAGTTCCCAGTATATTATAGCTGGCAAATGAAAATAATTTATAGTAATTATTACTACCAGTTACATATATATGTACATTTTATTGCTATTTCCTTAATTGATTGCTGTTTCTTATCAAATATTTATTACTTACTTTGTGGATACAAAACTACTCAGAGGGGTCTCAGTATTTATTATTTTATTTTTCTGAACATAAAAATTCATACAGCTTTCACAAGTTTGGGTACAATCCTTGCCCCACAATTCTGTTTTTTTCCTATAAGGTTTTAAGTTATTCAACTATGTATCTCCTACTATGGACTTTTACAGGATCTTAACTCTCCTGTTCAAGAAGATAATACTGTAGATTCTGCATTATATATGTGGGCCTTTTTGTCAGTGGCAATTACAATGTGGTTCACGTCTCATAACTGATTCCCCTTGTTTCTTCCCAGCCAGCCTAGCTCAAAATTTCCACTTATTCTTTGACATTTTTTTCATTCCTAATATTTAAGATTCTTCTTTTACAACATCTGTATGGCTTTCTGCTTCCCCCATGTCACCATCCTAGCTGATACTTAGATTCTTGCAATAGCCTCCTAACTAGTCTTTCTAACTTCAACATCTACTCTTTCCAATCTAACCTCTATACTGCTTTTAGATTGTTTTTCCCCAAATTCTCCTTTCATCATGTCATTTCCCTGGGCAAAATTTTCAGTGGTGCCCCATCATCTCTAGTAGCAATCTCAAAACTCATTTGATTGTGTACATGTCAGTAAAAGTATTTTGAGCATGCAGCCCGTGTGTGTGTGTGTGTGTGTGTGTGTGTGTGTGTGTGTTTATTTATTTATTTATTTATTTATTTATTTATTTATAACTTATACATGTATACTCCTATCTCTACATATACTTAATTAAGCTTAACTTTAAACTTTTTTAGATAAAAATAATTATAAATGGAAGTTCTAATATTTTTCTTCTGCCATCCTAAAGGAACATTTAGTGCAACTCATTTTGGGTAATTATATGTAGGCAGAATATTTTTAAAAATCAGAGAGGGGGCAGTGGAGTGCTGTTCCACTGTCCGTGGTGCTGAACTATGATTGCACATTACCACCTCATTGTATCTCCTGACCTTCGGATACTGGGGATTCCTTTCTAACTTTCCCCCATATTAAAAAAAAAAAAAAACTTTCTGTTTATTTTGCTTGTTTGTTTGTTTGTTTTTGGCCACGCTGCGCAGCTTGTGGCTTCTTAGTTCTCCAACCAGGGATTGAAACCAGGCGTTTGGCAGTGAAAGTGCCACATCCAAACAAACTGGACCTCCAGGGAAGTCCCTCCTCCATATTTTTTAACCAAAAAGAAATGCTATAGACTATACTCTCAATAGGATTCTAGTTCCTAACATGGAACTCCAGAGGAGTAAAGATTCTTTTTCCTCCATACTGAAGAACAAAGTATATCTTTTCCTTGGAAAGAAGCAGACTGAAAATAAAAAGAAATGGAGGGTTTAAGTAAGTATACATATTAGCTGAATCATTTCATTTCTCTGTTGAAAAAACATAGTCAATGAAGATGTTAAAAGAAGATTCTAATACTCATGTTTTCTTAATTTTATAGCTTCATAAGCAAGAATGATTGAAAATAGGAGAAAGAAATACTGTCAAAGATTATACAGTACAATGAAGTTGGACAGTGGGGCTCAAGAATATAAATGTTAGCAGGTACATGAATACTTCTGTGACTGTTGCCTATTAGAAACAAGCCTGTACATTTCTGCCTTGAGGAAGATTCTGATGATCTATAAAATGTCAACTGATGTTGTCACAAATCAGTGGTTCAAATGAATCTCATAAAGATTGTAGAGCCTGCAGCACTTGTTATATAAATGACGAAAGATTATTTCCTGTTTCAATCTCCAGCTAGCTGCAGTCCAACTGAATGCAAATTAGAAAGCTTAAGTGACATCCAGAGTGTTGAAAAATAGTTAAGGGTTTCTCATATAAGTAAAAATATATCGGGAACTTAGAAAAACAGAACAATATCTTGTTATTAATGGTTCTATTGTAATGTCATTAGAGAATTTACAACCATTATAGCAAATTCCAGTAGACCATTTTAAAACTTACTTTTTCCTTTCTATGGCAACAAATCTCTGGTCACTTGACACTGAGAAAAACTAGTATTTGATTGTGGATATCACCACCAATGTTCAACTTCAGTATTAACTGTAACATTTGAATGACTCAGTGCACTGAAATTCTTCTTTGATGCAAGTTTTTAACATAGATTTCCATTTAATAAATGTTTGTTTGCAAATGTTATATGCCAGGCCATGCAGATACAGAGATTAAAAAGACAGAGTCTGGGGGCTTCCCTGGTGGCGCAGTGGTTAAAAATCTGCCTGCCAATGCAGGGGACATGGGTTCCAGCCCTGGTCCGGGAAGACCCCACATGCTGCAGAGCAACTAAGCCTGCGTGCCACAACTACTGAGCCTGTGCTCTAGAGCTCGCAAGCCACAACTACTGAGCCCACGAGACACAACTACTGAGCCCACGCGCCTAGAGCCCGTGCTCCACAACAAGAGAAGCCACCGCAATGAGAAGCCCGTGCACTGCAACGAAGAGTAGCCCCCACTCGCTGCAACTAAAGAAAGCCCGCGCACAGCAACGAAGACCCAACACAGCCAAAAATAATAAATAAATTTATTTAAAAAAAAAAAGACAGACTCTGACTTTAGAAATTTCATGATCCAGTGAAGGACAAAGACAAGAAGATAAATTAATATCACTATATTATATTGCATGATAGATGTATAAACAGAATAGCATGTCAGCACATAGAGAAGTACCTAATCAGACTGGGAAAGTCTTCCCAGATGAACTGATGCTTCAGCTCAGTCTTTCAAGGACAGTAGGAGTCAGCTAGGAAAGCAAATGGAAGAAAGTCATTGCAGAGAAAGAAAGCAGTGTATGCAGGGGCAAAGAGGTGTGAGACAGCAGAGCAAGATTTGGAAATTAAATGCACTTCATTATCGTGACACAACAGGTCTGAATGGGCAAAATTCAATATCAGAAAGAGCTAGGTAGAGGATTCTAAGGAGTTTGGATGTTTCCTGAGAATAAATGGGAGGTATTATTAAAGGAATCTGAGCAGTGAGGGGACACGATCTTATCTGCATATGAAGAAAGTCCTTCTGACAATAATGTAAGGAGTAGATTCACAAATAGTCGCAAAAAAGGAAGATGATTTTGGAATATTACAGAAATATTGAGTCATCAATCAAGTCATTGAAAGTGAAGATGGAGAATAAGAGACAGATTTAAAAGATATTTAGGCTATAGTTTCAATAGACATAATGAACAATTAATTTTGGGGCAAGGAAGAGAGAAAAGTCTCAGATAATCCCAAAGTTTTGTGTGGGAAGAAGATATCACTTGCTGAGCACGGGGATGCAGAAGGAGGAACATAGTTGGGGGACAGGTAATATGAGCTTTGCACATGCTGTGCTTGAGCACCTACGGGTCATATAAGCAGAGATGTCCAGCAGGAAGAAGCATACTTGATTTTGAAGTTCTGAAGAGCAATGTTGGCTCAAAGGAGATATTTGGGAATCTTCAGTGGTAGGTGGAACCATGTGTAGGATCCTCAGAGAGAATGCATAGAATGAAGAGAGAATCAGGTAAAGTTTCCAGGGAAAGATAATATTTAAGCAGTGATTGGAGGAAGAGGAACCATCAAAGGAAGAATAAACTTGAGTAAACAGAGAGGCCAGAAGAAAACAAAGAGAATGTGTATCATGGAAGCCAGTGGAGAAGGAGTTTCCAAAAGTGGAAACAGTCAACAGTGACTAGGAAGACAGAGTCTGTACCTGACTCACCCTCATTGGTCATTTTTTGACCAATTGACCAATTGAAATTTATATTCTATTCATATTAGATACTAAATATAAAAATATTATGTTTAAATAAATTACTTAATATATACATGGTCAAATTACAGACATTACAGCTAACAATTATGACCAGACCAGTACATCTTCACTCTTGTATTCTTATGGTTATGCCAGGGGCGTTGTTTCTTATTGTGCTTGAAGCAAAGCCTGGAACCATATAGAGTAACTATTCCTGAGATTCCCCAGTGTAAAAATGAAATTTTATGTTCTAGAAATGAACTCTAATATATGACTGAGAGGATCCTTTTGAGAGAGTCTTTATAATGCCATAATATAACTACTTTGCACTCACAAATTCAGCCATTCAGGTTTTTATATTTGTCATAATGTCAGAAATTACCCTGAGGTGTCCAGAGAGTAGAAATACTTTGAATATGATGGAAACATATTCAGAGTTCTCAACACTCACATAAACGTTGAACCTAAATAATTGAATGAGAAAAATACATTTTAAAAGGTTTATTCCATGAGTTAAGGTCATAGCATTTTATAATAACCTCAAAAAGAATGCTAAAATCTAAAACTGGGATACTAGTCTTTCAGGGCTAATATACAAGTTAGTTGAAACTCAGAAAATTACTTGTTAGATGTGGTGCTTGCATGTGTGTGTATGGGAGTGTGTCGGTTTTATGGGGTGTCTGCCCAATGACACATCTAGAGTCTAGATTGCCTAAGAGGCAGGATGGCATATATGAGCAGGAAATGGTGCACACCTCCCAAAGGGGTATAAGTTTTAGATGATCTGCTCAGTTTCCTTCTGGTTTCTCAAAGGGGATGTATTCTTTTTTTTTTTTTTTTTTTTAGCCGTGCAGCATGCAGGATCTTAGTTCCCTGACCAGGGATCGAACCCATGTCCCCTGCAGTGGAACCGCAGAGTCCCAAACACTGGACCGCCAGGGAAGTCCCAGGGATGCATTCTTATATCCCATATATCTGCCCACTTAAAGAAGATGTGGATTGAACAAAAGTCAACAGTTTTTCACAACTAGTTAATTTGTTAGAAAATAAGTGTAGGCATCATATCTGTGAAAGTTTATGGTGGTTGCCATAAACAACCACCCACAAAACATATACTAGTTCCTTCAACTTATTATCTTGAAAATTTACAAAACTAAAGAAAAGTTGAAAGAGTAGTGCATTTATTTACCTTTCATCTAGAATCACCAGTTGTTTGGCCACATTTGCTTGATCAGTCTGTATGTAGGGACATTTTTTTAAAAACTAGTTTTCTTTGAACCATTTGAAAATAAGTTGTAGACATCATGAAACATATTCCTAAGAATGAGGAAATCTCCTATATAACCACAGCAGCATTAGCAAACCCAAGAAGTGTAACATTGGTATAATAATCTTATCTATCCATATTTAGATCTCCCAAGTTGTCCCTTTAATAGCCAGGATCTAATCAAGAGTCACACGCTACATTTAATTATCATGTCTCCTTAGTCTCCTTCAACCTAGAACAATCCCCCACTTATTTTCTGTGTTGGTGCTGTTTATGACATGGATATGTTTAAAGAATCAAACTAGTTGTCTTGTAGATTATCCTACAATCTGAATTTGTGTGTTAATAGTTTACTAGGGATACTGTAACAAAGTACCACAAACCAGGTGGCTTGAAACAACAGAAATTTGTTGATTCACAGTTCTGGAGGCTAGAAGTCCAAGATCAAGGAGTTGACAGGGCCACACTCCCTCCAAAGGCTCTAGGGGAGAATCCTTTCCTGCTTCTGCCAGCTTCTGGTGGCTCTTGGTGTTCCTTGGCCTTGGATAACATAACTCCAATCTCTGCCTTTGTGTCTTCACATGGTGTTCTTATGAGGACACCACTTGTTGGATTTAGGGTCCACCCTACTCCAGTATGACCTTATTTTGACCTAACTAATTATATCTGCAAAGACCCTGTTTCCAAATAAGGTCACATTCTGAGGTACTGGGGGTTAGGGCCTCAACATATGAATTTTGAGGAAAACACAATTCAACCTGTAACAGTGTGATTGTTTCTTATGATTGAATTGAGCTTGAAGATTTTTGTCGAGAATATTCCGTAAGTGATGTGGGGTACTTCCAATTGAATCAGTTTTGTCCCATTATTGGCGATGCTAGATTTGTTCACTTAGGGTGGGCTCTGCCAGATTTCTTTTGTTATTAATAAGTAATTAATAAGTAATCTGTGAGGGTGGGAGAAAAACGAAGACAAGATGCAAAGCAGGTCATTATTTGGAAGCTCCTACACGGGTAGGAGAGGGGAAAAGCGAGACGGGGCAGGAAAGCAGCCTATGTGGGGTGAAGCGTCAAGCTAATCATCGCTGTGGTTGCCGAGCTTAATCCCACTGGGAGCCAGTGTGGAACAGAATACTGTCTCAGTCCCCAGCTGGGGGCCACTGGGGTGGGGCTGAGTTGCTTAATTCTCTGGAATTTCCACCCTCCCCTGCCTGCAGGCAGAGCTGGCTCTGGGACTGGAGAAAGCCCTCAGGTCTTTGGGTGCTTGTGCTTCACAATGTTAAGGCTGAGGGGGATGGCCAGGGCACAGACACCGTCTGCTACAATCGCCTGCCTTTACTTATTTATTTATTTATAGTTGATTTACAGTGTTATGTTAGTTCCTAGTATACATCAACGTGATTAGGAATATATATATGGAATGTATATATGCATGGAATATATATATGGAATATATATATGTACACATGTATATATATATATATATTCTTTTTCAGATTTTTTTCTATTATAGGTTATTACAAGATGTTGAATATAGATCCCCGTGTTATACAGTAGGTCCTTCTTCTTAATCTATTTTATACATAGTAATGTTTATCTGTTTATCCCAAACTCCTAATTTATTCCTCCCCCATCCTCTCCCCTTTGGTAACCATAAATTTGTTTTCTGTCTGTGGGTCTATTTCTGTTTCATAAATAAGTTCATTGGTACCATTTTTTTAGATTCCACATATAAGTAATATCATATGATATTTGTTCTTCTCTGACTTACTTCACTTAATATGATAATCTCTAGGTCCATCCATGTGGACTTGCAAATGGCATTATTTCATTCTTTTTTATGGCTGAGTAATATTCCACTACAATGACCCTTTTAAACTTACTCTATGAGCAAGTTATAGACCTCAGCTACTTGGTCTTTAGCCATACTTTTAAGAGTTTTCCCTATACAATGTCCTGCCTTGTCAATTTCAATTAATTTTGGTTTCATTTTGATGACTTTAGGAACCAGAGTTAAGAAAGAATCCACTTCTCACACTCTACAGATTCTGAGTTCTCAGTGACATGGCAGGGGAGCAAGGGAGTGAAGTGAATTACCAGATGACCAAGAATGAATGGTGAGGAAATGCATATGGTACGACTGCAGGCCGGGAATGTGTCCTTCTTCCTCTCTACACAAGCTTGCCGTACATCCCGCTGCTGCCCTGTAGCCCACACTGAGGACAGCTCTCTGAGTAGCGGTCGAGGCCCGGTCCTGTCAAGGACTGAATTGTTTTCCCCAAAAATACAGATGATGAAGCTTAACCCCCAAGGTGACTGTATTCAGAGGTAGGGCTTTTAAGGAAGTAGTGAAGGTGAGGTCATAAGGGTGGGGCCCTAAGGATATGACTGGTACCCTTCTAAGAAGAGGAGGAGACACCAAGGATGCGAGGACACAGAGGAAAGGCCGTGTGAGGGTGCAGCAAGAATGTGGCCACCTGCAAGCCAAGGAGAGAGGTCTCACCAGAAACCGACCCTGCCGCCACCTTGATCTTAAACTTCCAGCCTCCAGAACCATGAGAACATAAATTCCTGTTGTTTAAGCCACCGTGTCTGTGGCAATTGCCATGGCAACCCTAGCAAATGAATACAAACGGTTATGCTTGCTTCCTCTTTTCTCAGCTGTCTCCTCATTTACCTTCTTATACCTCTCTTTGAACTTAAAGGAAGAGATACCTCACTTCCTGGCTCTAAATCCCTTTTCCTGCCCAGGAGGTAGTTTATTCCCAAACATATCCCATTCGTTGTCCTTCCAATTCTTTAAGAAAATAAGGTAGAATGTAAATCATAAATAGATAATAAATAACATTCTTTTCTTTTTCTTCTATTATCTTCATCCTCTCCTTCGCCAGAGACTCTGTTCCTTTTCTGGCCTGAGGCACGCGGATGGCTCTCAGGTAAACCCTGGCAGGACAGGGGGGCAGGTGGTGGTGTGTTTATCACCAAAAGGAAGATGCTCTTACCATGACTTAACTACAAACATGAATCTAAAGCAGTGCTTCTCAAATAATTTCCGAAAAAAAAACAAAACAAAACAGAATTGCCCCCCACAACCTCTACCAGATCTATAGTTTTGTAAAATAGGATAAAAATGAATTTCTAGAAAAGAATAAAGACATACAAAATACAAGTCCCAACTTTCAACAGACAGAAAATTACTCTGTCAAATTGTTTTTGAAGTTTCTAAACCATTATTTCTGTACTTGCCACATACACTTAACAAATAGTTCAAAGACAGGCACAGGTGTATGGACCACACTTTGAGGACAACAGTTTCAAAGGGCAGGTGAATCATTTCCTTCCTTTCTCATTGGTTCCTATCATCTCACTCAGGGTCAGCCGAGCTCTATGTCTAGGAGAGCTTCTTCCCCCTGACTCTCTCTCTCCCCTTTTCTGCACCTCTGCCTTCCTGTTGGAGTTCATCCTTCCGGACTTTCCTGTATGGTCAAGGGCATGGAGAATTGGGTTATTCCTGGGAGGGTCTTGGGAAGACCGCTAGTACTCTGTAAGAATTAGGTTTCTCAAATCCCTCTGACTGGAGCGTCTATAAGATAGACCACTCTCTCTCTTGCTAAGATCGATAGCCTGGCATATTTGACTCTGTGATCAATCTCACTTTTCTGAAACTCTTCCTTTGTCTCCTTCATATCAGTCTATCCATGGGCAGTCAGACTGGCAATGTGTCAGATGAAACTAGGGTAACAGCTTTCTGGATCCAGGAACTTCACCATCTGTAATGGTAAGTGGGAGGGCAGAGAGATGGGCAGAGATTCCTGGAACTCTTGAAGAGGCTTGGAGCCTCAAGATCTACATAATTTACTGGAATAAACCCTCTCCAGGGAAGTGACTGTCCAGACAGTACGTTTAGTTTATTGCCCAGCAATAAATGAAAGGTTGAAGGACGATAGTCGTTATGTGCTGGCATACTGAGAGTGTACAGCCAAAGCCCAAGCGCATGGTCAGTACTCACAGTCTCCCACTGTTACCTGGACAACAGTCTTTATCCTGTCTCTCACCTATCTCATGAACATCTATGTGATAATTGGCCTCTAGTGGGGTCAGCTTTGTGAGGCTGGAGCCCCCGGAATTATTCCAAGTGGTTTAGAATATAAACCTCTTATAAGAGATCACTGCATCACCACGGTGTTTCCCACACCAGGACACCCTACCTCGGCAAGAACACATCATATCCAGCCAGAGCACCGGGTTTCTAGAAGAGGTGATGCACATGCCGTTCCTGTTCTCTTGGATGGCAAACAAGGACAGTGCTCCGGGAGCAAAGGGGGTCCTTTCGTGTGGTCAGGCTGTAGCAGATGAGGGTAAGTCTGGTCTGAGCCTAGCGGACTAACCCTGACACTAGCTGATTCCAATAAAAAGAGGTCCCATCATTCACCCTAGATACTACTACTAGTAGTATACTAGTATAATACATACTATTATTACTATTACTATTAATAAGTATTATACGGTAATTTATTATACGGAAAGTATTATACAGTACTAATAGTATATACCTGTGAGGTCCCATCATTCACCCTAACTTGGCCTTGCCTAGAATATTCTGAGATGTTAAAAGATGGAAGATTCTGGGTTTTTTAAGGAAATGAGCTAAGGGAAAATTGAAGATGAAATAAGGGAAAACTAAGGAGCAAATTCCTTGAGAAGGGATGAGATCCAGAAAACACATGAAGGATTGCCCTTGATAGGAAAGCAAGCTGTTTGCTCAGCTGCCAAAGGAAGGGAAACATGGACAATGGCCCAAGTGCAGGTAAGTTTGTGAATGAGGTGGTGCAAAGGTCCTATTTTCTCCACCAAGGAGAAGGTAAAGTAGATGGGGGATGTGAGGAAGCCACTAGGAAGGGCAGAAGGTTTGAGAGAAGAAACGGTTCTCTTGGAGACAAGAACAATAATCTTATTGGCAAACAAGCACGGGGTTGCTGGGTTGTAATGACAGCCCATCTGGGGTGTGGGATGGTGACGTGTAAAGTGAAGCCAGTTTGCCCAGCTGTGTGAATCTGGCAGAGTTCAACTGCTGGGTGCAGACTTGGAGCTGCTGGGAATCTGGGTCTGTTCAGGCAAGTGTGATGGAGGGAGAGAGAGGCTGGGTGATTAAAGGATAGGCCGTGGAATCTGACCTGGAGCATAAATTTGAAGAAAGGAAAGCTAAGTTCAAATGCTTGCTGGCTCCGCCATTTACTAGCTGTGTGACCTTGGCCAAGATTCTTAAATCTCTGACTCAGTTCCCATATTTTAAAAACGGAGAGAATAGCAGAACGAATTATGTCCTCAGTCAACATGAGGATTAAAAGAAATAATTGTATATATAGCAGCTTACCACAATGTCTGGCATACGGTAAGCACTCAAGAAATTTTTCTCTTTTTTCTTTAAGATATTATGAAAATTTCCCAACTATTAAGTGTTTTTTCAAATATAAGATTCTTTCTGGTTGTTTAGTATTCCATAGTATTTATGAACTCTATGTCCATCCCTTTTTGATGGCAGCACAACGTAGAAACGAGGACAGCATAGCATAGTGGCAGGCTCCAGAGTCAAACAAAATGCCTGGGTTTGACTCCTGGCTTCACCACTTACTATCTGTGTGACTTTGGGTGAGTTACTTAACTTCTATAATCTCAGTTTTCTAATCTGTGAAATGGGTATAACTCTATTTCTCCCGAGTTGTTACGGTAATTAACTGATGTAAGACTCGTGAATGCTCAGTAAATCTTAGTGGCGATGATGATGATAATGATGAAGATGTTGGTGTTTCCAAACATGTAAGACATTTCCAGAGTGTGCCAATTGCATTGCTAGTTTTACAATTTCTAGAAAGTGAGGTTAACTGAAAGTGTAGAGCTTAGCAGAAAAAGAGGAGCTCTGGTTGGACAGAATATTCTTCAAGATTCTGAAAAGCACACGTAAAATAAAACTTGTGCAGTGACAACTAATACGTCATATTTTTTTAAGTAAGGCGAATGAAAGAAAAAGATCAACCATCTCAAGAGGACGTGTAATTTGATTATAAAGTAATGAGACAGACTCCACAACAGTCAGTCGTATTATTCTGAGTCACAGCTAGAACGCTTACTCCCTTCTGGAGATAGGAAGCTTTGGTGAGCCTAGTGATTATGTCACTGGATATCAGTTTATGATAAATAAAAGAACACACATATCTATTAATATTCTCTCTGGCTTCAAGCCTTGATACTAAAAATATGACTTAGCATATGTTGTACTGGCTTTCATGTGATCACTAAACTTATTATTTTATTTTTCCCAGGTATAATCCTCTATTTGATGACTCACATACTAATGAATTCCATACAATGTTTGTTACTGTCAGAGAAAAATCCTGGTAGATTTTCAGTTATTATCTCAGTTGATGATACAGGTCTGAATTCAAGAAAGTAATTCAAGTTCTTTTGAAGCTGTGTGAGGTCTGTTTGCTTCATCTTCTACTCCAAGCGTGAAGCAATTAACTTTGGTTATATTCGTATAATACTTTCCCACACTAAAAGAAAAATTATTCCAACTTTTTTCAAAAAAAACTTTTTTTTAAATATTAAAATCATAGCCTTGAGAGTATCAAAAATAATGGAAGGTAGAACCTGGCCAAGAGCAATACAACAAAAATATTGAAAATTGCTGCCTGCCAGCCAAACGCTGTTGCCAAATTAGAGGGAGGAACGTGGACCATGACCCTTTCTCACCCTCCTTTGATCGGTCTTTTGACAGAAACATTGATGGAAAGGATTTGTGCCTAATGATAAAGGCTGTGTCTACAAGAGGCAGGAAGTTGGATTGGGTTTTTCATGTTCTGTAGACAATGGTTTATAATAATCTAGAGTAGTGAAAATGTCATCTGTAGTGATAGATTACAAAATGACGCTACAACAGCTAAGTTGAGATCAATTACATTAACTGAAATAAGTACGTTTCCAGGCGGTAGGAGTAGAAAACATAAAGAGAGGAGTGTGATTATTGGAAGAGCAGCTACTGGCCACAGGATGGAGCCTAAAGAGGTCCAGGGCCCCAGGACCAGTATTTCTACGGGGGCGCCTGGGGAACCCCTTTGGAGAGTTCAGATGCCCTCATGACCGTGATTCCTGCATAAGTATGTTTTGTTGACCCTTGGGTCTTTGATTTTCACCTGTGAGTTATTTTTTTTCCTTTTTTCCCTCTTTTAAATACATCTCAGTTGTTCCATATTTCTTGGCTTCACATATTTCTTTTTTTTTTTAATTAATTAATTAATTTATTTATTTTTGGCTGTGTTGGGTCTTCGTTTCTGTGCGAGGGCTTTCTCTAGTTGTGGCAAGCGGGGGCCACTCTTCATCGCAGTGCGCGGGCCTCTCACTATCGCGGCCTCTCTCGTTGCGGAGCACAGGCTCCAGACGCGCAGGCTCAGTAGTTGTGGCTCACGGGCCCAGTTCCTCCGCAGCATGTGGGATCTTCCCAGACTAGGGCTCGAACCCGTGTCCCCTGCATTGGCAGGCGGATTCTCAACCACTGCATCACCAGGGAAGCCCCACCTGTTTCTTGTATTGTCACATCTGGAGGCAAGCTTTACTCCCCTGGTGCGTGGTCTATGGATAGTGCCTTGTATTTGTATAAATATTTGACAGATGTTTGCACATATAACCCATGTCAGGCCAATTTTTGGGTGTTCAATAACCATATACGGTGCCTCGTGCTTTTCTATGCACAGACTTTCACATCTTATCTGAGCCTTACAAGAGCCCTGCGAAGAAAGCAGGGCAAGTGTTAAGGCCATTTTGCAAGTGAGGAACTTGGAAAAGAAATTAAGAAATGGGAACAGGTTCCCATAGTTGTTAGGAATAGAACCAGAATTTGACCCTTGTTGAGCTTCTCATTCTGAGGCATTCAAAACAGATCAGCAAATATTTGGAGCATAACACCCTCTCCCAAAAACCTTCAGTGTCTTACGTGCTTCTGAGATAAAATTCATACCGAGCATGGGCTTTGAGTCTCCACAGCCAGAGGTCCTTAACCGAGAACCCATGGATCCCTGTGAGGTTTATGGATGGGTGACTGAGAACTCTGCAAAACTGTATTCAAACTATGTTTTTGCACCTTTCCAGAGATGCTTCAAGGCTACCAGAAGATTCTCGAAGTGTTCATCACTTGGGTCAATCTTACACCTAAATCTCTTGAGGATTTCCAAACCTCTAGTCTTTTCTTCAGTAGGAGATACAGATTATTAGTCATGTTTCAACTTCATGAGAGGTTTCTTTACACCAGAACCTTATTAAAATAAATACACAAGAAATTCCTAGTCAACAGGAATTTGGAGATAAACAAAGCCAATGCTTGGTTTCATAGAAGTACAGTGGGAGGATAATGAATCAGAGCTACCTGGAAGAGACTCAGGTCAGTCAATATCAGTGATTCTCAAACTTTGGCTTGTGTAAGATACTCCTCGAGAGCCCATTAAAGCTTCAGGTCCTGACCCACTGACTTAGAACCTCTGAGGGTGGGATCCTGTCATTTGCATTTTAAATGATGACTTCAGGTAATCCTGATGCCGGCCAGTAGTCTACACTAGGAGAAAAAGTGCCTTTTCCATTTCCGGCATCTCTTTTCTTATGCATAAAAGAGTTTCATTTAAAAAAATTGTTATTGAAGTAAAAACTGCATACAGAAAAGCGCACAGCATAAATGAACAGCTCAGTGAATTCTCACATGGGAGCACACTTGTGTAATCCCCTTCCAGGTTAGCAGACGGAACGTCTTCCGCTTCCCAGGAGCCTCAGTCCCCACCCTCACCCCATCTTCCCAATGATGATTCCTCTCCCTTCTCTCTAAAGGTGCCAGTATTTTACCTGTCTGTGGACTTTGCGCAAATGCAATCATACAGTATTATTTTGTGTTTGGTAGCACCAGGTTACAGAAGCCACACCAGTCACGTTAACAGAGACAATTTAATTGAATATAATGAATTGTTAACTGTGTATTGGAGAACCGAGAAGGCAAAAAGAGACACTAGAGTCTAATCAGGAAGTAGCAACCTCAGGATGCAAAAGGGGAGACGCTGGAATTGTTAAAGTTGAGGCGACCAAGTTTGGGGGGTTCTGTGGAGCTGAAGCTCAGACCTCTGAGGGGCTGTAATGATGCTCTTTCTGTGAGGAAGGAAAAACAGAAAATAGGAAATAATTGATGCTGCAGGAAGGAGCAGGTCCATTTTCCTCTTCCAGCCTTGCAGTGCCTAGCGCCCCCTGTCGGCAGAGCCGCTCAGGGAGGCAGCTAGCAAAGCAGGACTGTGCTTCGCAGAGTCCCAGCCTCAGCGCTGCAAAGCACAGACTGGAAGGCTGGGCTTGCAGCTGGAGGACAGCAGCTAAATAACTCGCAGAGTTTCTTCAGCTCGGTATGTTTGTGAGATGCATCCATGTTATGGGTGGCAGTAGTTCACTTATTTTTATTGCTGCATAATATTCGGTTGTATGAATAGACTGCAATTTACCATTTTATCGTTGATGGGCATTTGGGTTGTTTCATTTTTTTTACTATTATGAATCATAATGAAAATGAATATTCTTAGATATGTTTCTTGGTGCACATGTGTATATTTTCTACAGTATATGCCCAGAAATGTAATTGCTGGGCCATAGGGTTGCATATATTCAGTTGTAGATAAGGCCAAACGGTTGTCCAAAGTGGCTCTACTAATAGACACTCCCACCGGCCAGTGTATGAGAGCTGCCAGTTCCTACGCATTCCAGTCAACTCTTGATGTTGTCAACTTTTAAGTTTTAGCCAGTCTGGCATGAGGATGATGGTATGTCATTATAGTTTTAATTTTCATTTCCCTGAAGGCTAATGGCATTGAGCTCGTCTTACGTATATCTATCAGCTATTTCTATATCCTTTTCTGTGAAATGTCTGTTCAAAAAGTCCCTTGTACATTTTTCTATTGGACTATCTTTTTCTTATTGATTTGTAGGAATTCTTTGTATATACCAAATGTAAATCTTCTATCAGTTATATAATGTGCTTTTTTCTTAGCTGTAACTTACCTTTTCCACTCTTTCAATGAAGAACAGAAGTTACCAAATTTTTAATTATAGTAAAAAACACATAACATAAAATTTACTATCTTAACTATTTTAAGTGTGCAGTACAGTAGTGTTAAGCATATGTAAACTGTTGTGCAACAGATTTCTGGAATCTTTTCATCTTGTAAAACTGAAACTCTGTACCCATTAAACAATAATTTCCCCTGCCTTATGTCCCCAGCCTTTGGCAACCACGTGTCTACTGTCTGTTTTTATGGTTTTGACAACTTTAGATACTTCATATGAGTGGAATTGTAAAGTATTTGTCCTTTTGTGACTGGGTTATTTCACTTTGCATAATGTCCCAGAAGTTCTGAATTTTCATTAAGTACTCTTCGATGTCTGATTTAAGAAATTTTTTCCTAACACATGGCCATGAAAGTATTATCTTGAATTATCTTCTAGATCTGTGCTAACATAATAGTAGCCACTGGCCATATATAACTATTTAAATTTAAATTAACTAAAATTAAATTTAATTTAAAATACAGTTTCTCAGTTGCAGTAGCCACATTTCAAGTGCTCAATAACCACATGAAACTAGTGGCTAATGTATTGGACAGTGCAGAATTATAGAACATTCTACCGTCATAGAAATTTCTATTGGACAGCACTGATCTACAGGTTTTATTGTTTACTCTCACATTTGGATCAGCACTCCACCTGGAATTAATTTTCGTGTACATGTTTGGTAGTGGTCAAGTTTAATTTTGTCCATATGGACCTTCAACTAATCCAGCACTATTTATTTTTTCCCCACTGCTCTGCAGTTGCTAACTTGGTAATTTATAAAGTTTCCATTCATAAGTAAGCTTCTTTATAGATTCTCTTTTCTGTTCCATTAATCTGTTTCTCTACCTTTGTGCTCATACGTATGATTGGCTTACTTAGTTATTTTCAGTATGATTTTAAACCTGAAAAGACCAAGTCTACATTTCTTTTGCTAGACAGCATTAGAGCACAAAGTAAAAGTTAATCTAAATTCTAGAAAGATAAGAAAATTTACTTTTTTCTTTTTCGTACCTGGGTTTTGTGGCTTGAAATTGTTCAGACCACTTAATGCCTGACACTTTTGAAAGCAGGAGACCTGGGCTCCCTGGAGGTCTGTCTCCTAGAAGCACCTATTGTTATGTGTATTTCCCTCCCACTAAGGGTGATTGGATAGACACACCCAAGTTTTAAAATGTGTGTTTCCATGATTTTCTAATGTGTTCCTTATACGATACCAAGTCTTTTGAATTCAGGAACTGTGCCTTCCATCTGATTTGGAAACCTCCATAACGTCTTATATGGTGGTCTTCCAGGAAGGGCGCTGTGCATATTTCTTTTTTTTTTTTTAATTTATTTATTTAATTTATTTATTATTTTTGGCTGCGTTGGGTCTTCGTTGCTGCACGCGGGCTTTATCTAGTTGCGGCAAGCGGGGGCTACTCTTGGTTGTGGTGTGCAGGCTTCTCACTGTGGTGGCTTCTCTTGTTGTGGAGCATGGGCTCTAGGTGCCCGGGCTTCAGTAGTTGTGGCTCGCGGACTCAGTAGTTGTGGCTCTAGAACGCAGGCTCAGTAGTTGAGGTGCACAGGCTTAATTGCTCCGTGGCATGTGGGATCTTCCCGGACCAGGAATCAAACCCGTGTCCCCTGCATTGGCAGGTGGATTCTTAACCACTGCGCCACGAGGGAAGTCCCTGTGCATATTTCTTAATGCTTAAGTGGCTACCTTCAATGCTTTTTTTCTTCTTTTCTCTGTCTTTGTCTTGGCTCTTCCTGGAGAAGTTCTCATTTGAATTTTCTCTTTCTTAAAAAGCATAAACCAAATTTACTCTGGTGCTGATGGCAGGAGGGGGAAGACTGGTGTTCTAGAAATGGAGGCGTGGCCCACGACACCTAACTCAGCCTGGACCACAGTCAGGCTGGCTTGACTGCCGATGCTGCCGCCCTCAGAACTGTGGCCTGAGATTCAGTCTTCTTATCACAGGACTCAGCAAACTCTGGCTGGTGGCCAGTGCAGCCCACTGTTTTTGTGCGGCTTTGTTACCTATTTTTGTATGGCCCTTGAGATAAGAATGGTTTTTACATTTTTAAATGGCTGAAAGAAAACCAAAAGAAGAACAATATTTTGAGACATGTGAAAATTACATGAAATTCACTTTTCAGTGTCTGTAAGTAAAGTTTTATTGGGATACAGCCACTCCCATTTGTTTACCTATTGCCCTTGGCTGCGTTCACACTGTAACCGCAGAGTTGAGTGGATACAGAGATGTGACAGAGGCTGGATGGCCCTCAAAGCCTAAAATATTTACTCTCTGGCCTTTATAGGAAAAGTTTGTCAACCTCTGCCTTATTTGGAAAAAAAAAATCCAGATAATGATTCCTCCATCAGAGGCTTCTTCGTGAGGATTAAATGAATACTCGAGACAAAATATGGGGCTGTGCTTGGAATACACAGGTGCTTGAGAAATGATTCCCTTCAGCCAAGCCTAATGCCTAACCTTACCACATTCCCTAAAACAGTGACTTATGCTTAAGATGCTTTGAAGCACAGTCCAGAGCATTCGCACGGACCGATAGACGCTGAAGCTCAATGTACGCTGTATTCTATTTAGATATACCTTTCACTAACGAACCTCCTACAGGTGCACAAGGATTCGTTTAAACCTAAACGCGTTCATTGGCAAAGGCAAATTTGCTCATAAAACATTCCCACGGATCCAGGAGCTGCCAACTGCACTAGACAGCATCTCTACCTTGCCTTTCCGAGACATCTCTCTAGGTCTGAATCCTCCCCCGACGTGCTTCCAAGCATCAGATCATTTTATGTTCCTCTGGCCACTAGAGAGCACTTTGAGACTAGCAAACGTGGGTCTGGGCACCCAGGCCTCCGTTTGAACCCTGCTCTCCCCAGGATCGCGGGGCTGCGCGGTCAGTCACTGCGCCATCTAGCTACCAGCGGCGGCTTGCAAATGGCTAGCAAGGCTGACGGATGCATTTTGTGAAGCTTAGGGACCTGTGGTAGTGATAATGAAGTATTCTGAAGCCCGGATCACATTTTGTTCCGTCACTCTGGTTTTCTGCCTGTGGTGGCATCACCTCGTTTGGACTGCTTTACGGCGTATTTCTCAGGCAAGCATTTTAGCCAGGCTCCCAGTTTCCTTATGGCTCCTTCTGTTTTCTGTCAGATTGAATTTTTCTCAAAGAGAAATATCGCTTGATATTGATTCCAGTGCATGAGATAATTTCAGCTTCTCACCCTGCAGTTCATCCAAAGCCCTGTTTAAAACCTTGAAGAGGTTTTCTGAGGCTAAGAGGCACAGTTCAAAAGAAGAGTTCTTAAATGTGTTTAAAAGACCCTTGGCTACATTTTCTGGTGTTTCATCAGCAGTTTGCACTGATACACTTTCCATTGTTATTACAACTGAACCATATCATAGGGAGTTGTACCAGCAAGACCATCAAGTTTTTTAAAAATCTATAAAGCTTTGATGTTTTCTGGCCTATTTCTTACTGTGCTCTTAAAAATGTTTAGCTTCTGCTGAGCCAAATGTGTACCTCTAAAGGCATATGCAGTGAAAAACTCTTCAAGCATCTCAGTTACTGCTGCAATCTCTGTATATACAGCAGGAGGATGCAATTCTGTTTGGATGAAGCAAGGGGGCCAGTTCTTTGTGGTGTGCATTGTGAATGAATAATACCCACCATCAGCTGGGCTTCAGCCCATCAGCACTGGGGTCTGGCTGTGAATATAGAAGAATCCACTTTCCCGGCCACTGCTTATGAGCATTTCCCAAAGCCATTCCATTCTGTACTATTGTTTGCGTCAAAGAGAAATCAAAGGCATCAGTTCTGGCCCTGATTCCTAAACTGACTGAGGCATTTATGAGGATGCTTTGCAGGGGATTTCTTTGATGTTTTCAGAAATCCTAAATAATTTCTCTCTCTTTTGAATGACACTTGACTTTCAAGTAAAGAATATGTCTGCGTGTGAAATGTCAGTTCTGTCTAATAATAACCGGCTTAACGTGCCACTAAAATCACTAACAGAATTTGCCACCATTTTTAGAAAATGAAGTTCTTTCCTCTGTCCCAGAGCCTGGCATACAGAATCTGGCTGGAACAGGGGCAGGCCGTTACAAAAAACGGATTGCTCCATAAGGAAATTACACTCTAAAATGTAAACTTGCTATCTCACCTTTTGCCAACACATAGCATTTGCGATATGTGACATGAGAATAGCAAGGGAGTGAATAGGCTATTAACAAAGACTTTCAAGAAAGGGACTCCTCTGGGTTTCACAGGGAGCCATGAATATGAAAATATAAAGGAATGGAAGGCAAAGATAAGGAGTTTACATGGGGGTCTCTGCTTTATTGTGGAGATATTATCGGTTTCCAGCAACCAGACTTAGTTTGCAGCTATCAGTCTCTAAGCCAGATCCAGGAATCTTCTTCTCCAGTTCGAGAGGGTGTACTCCCTGCATACTCTTATTTATTTATTTATTTATTTATTTATTTATTTATTTATTTATTTCATGTGATGTTTTTTGTGTGAGTGCAAAGATAGTAGAACTCTATCTGAAAGGCAATGTTATCCCTGGGATTTCAACAAGCATTGAGTTAAAAAGTACAAAGCAGAAAGACCCCATATGTGTGCCTTATATATTTATTTGCCCGAAACTCCATGGTTCTCAGGGGGCTCTGATTATGTCAGGGACACAGTAACACTTAATATTCAGTGAATACAAAGAGATGGCATGCACTCTTCCTTGTCTGAGCTTAAGCACAGCTCTAGAAACACAATCCGATTTCTTCAGATGGGATCTTTTCCCCAGGTTGTGAAGGGCTACGGTTAGAGCACCTTCTAATACTCAAGGTTAAAATGTGTATGATCCTGTATGTCTGTGCAGGCTTTTGTTCTTTGCATCTTGTATATCTTGCACTTCCTCCAAAAAAGAAACTGGGTTATAAACAGAATATTGCACTTAATGGCAGTAGTGACAAAGGGAGCAGGGGTATCCCTGTGTCTATAAGCTACTTCCTGGGTAGGCAGAAAGGGCTAGTTTTCGGTAGAAGACACACACAACAAATCATGTTCTACGTTGGACAGCTCTTTTAAATTGATTTTTTTGTTTGTTTTTGGCCGCGCCGTGTGGCATGCAGGATCCTAGTTTCCCAGATCAGGGATCGAAGCCATGCCCCCCTGCATTGGGAGCGCAGAGTCTTAACCACTGGAGCGCCAGGGAAGTCCCCTAGACAGCTCTTTTATTGTCATCTTACACCGCGACTTAACTATTGAGTGTTGGTCAACCTGTTAGGTAGTTTTCTCTCTGACACAGAATCGGAGGAAGCTGATTCAGCTTTCTTTATGCTCCTGGAAGGCTCAGCAGAGTGCCTTCCATAGAGGCTCTGAATGAACAGTTGTGATTGACTCTAAGACTCGGGACGGGCAGTGTGGTACCTGGAGGAGATCTCACCAGATCAGCTATGTGAATGGGAGCAAAGCCAACTCACCTTTCTGGGCCCCTATTTCCTCATCTGTAAAAAGAAGGGGCTGGACTCAGTGATTGCTAAGGTCACCTCCAGCTTTGTAAATTCTGTGCTTTTAAAAAATACTTGGATCCTGAAAGAAGAACATCTTCTTGGGTTTGCGGACAAAAGAGCCCAGGTTGCATTTGTGCTTGACCTGCCACTACATCCTGATTTGCTGCTCTAATGAATCCGGGTTTGTTCTTCAGTGACATGGCTCAGCTCCAGGACCCCTTGGTGTGATTCTAACACTGTATAGATATTGATTTTTCTTGCAGGATAGTGGCTACGGGAACCACCAAACTATTAAATCTCTCCCGTTCTCATAAGGATGCTTTCACAGGTATCCTTCCACTCCTTTTCGTTGATATTTAACTCAATCCAGGACTAATTCGAAGATAGCATTACTAGCTCTGTGGCGGACACCGGGCACCACCTCCAGGTTGTCAAACACTGCAGCAGACAGAGGTTGGTCCAAAAGGGGCTTTTGAAGACTTTGACCTTGTCACTGCCAGGTTGTTCTCCATCACCTCCTGCATCAAAGCTTAGAATTTCTTACTGTGAACAGTGTCAGTGGTTACTCAAATAGTATAGGCTTCCTTCCGTATTTGGTTTGTTTGTGCCTGTAGAAGCTGACTTTTCACCTCACGGCATTGATTGTTGTTGTCATAGCAAGACCACAGATGTTACCCTCAATATACACATACGTAGTGAGCAGCAGTACTAAAATATTCATTTGATCCTTGCTTTCTCATTTTAGACGTTTACCCGCAGTGAGCGCTCCAGTGAGCTGACGGAAGGCACGACATGTCAAGCAGATCATGATAGCCATTAACTTCCCAGTACAGTTTACACAGGGGCTTTCATTTACAGTGGTTCTTGGGCACTCACCTTGTTACATCAGTTAAAATACACGCTACAAAATGAGTGGTGACTTTGATGTCAATAAAGAATTCTCTATCCAGAACCGTAATACCTTGTTGATTATCCTTCCATGGTGACCCCAGAGTAGAGGGGGTAATTTAATGAGATCGTTAATATTTCTATAAAACCAGCAATCTGCTAAATTCTCTTTTGGTAGGCACGTTTGCAGAACTAACATAAGTGACTGTTCCGCACGAAGCATTATCTTTTCTTGTACAACAGTGAAAGCCTACATGCTGCTTGACAAATTTGAATTTTAAAAAGTAAGGATGATTGGCACTTGGTAACTTACACAGAAATATAAAGTGGTACAAGAAAATTGCCCATTTCTTTTAGATTTACATTTTATAATTTTTTTTTCTTTTAAGGAGTGATAAGACATGTAATTTCCATCATCTTCAACCAGTTATGTATGAAAGAGGCTGCAAGTTCAGCCCTGTAGCGGAAAAGCAAATCATGGGGAGAACTGACATACCGCAGACAGCCTCCCAGCTGCCTTCCGTTCCGGTCCTGGGGATGGTTGGTTACTTTAGGCCAAGACTCAAATCCAGGGACTAAGATACCGCATGTCTTGAAAACAACTCAGCTCACCCTTGGTTCCCGACCCAACCAGCTCCAGTGTCTTACTTATTAAATGTCTTTCCAGGTCCATCAAGTGCAAGGAGAAAAAGGAAGCAGATAGAGAGGTATAATAGAGTTTACAGAGGAAGACTTGTCTTGACATGTGGGTTGCTCCAAAAAATTTGGCGTAAAGCAATTATTGCCTATTAATTCTTTTATTTAGTCAGCAACATTTATTGATACACAATCGCAAAGCACCCAGCTCTGCGCACATGCCGAGTTGACACTTCCTCACTGATCTTCGTTATCATTTTGAAGCTGTGTCATGATAAAGATAATTGGGGGCCTCAACTCATAACCCAAATCCCGTTTAGGAATCCTGACGTTTTGGGGATAGGAATATTCTGTCTGTCAGTTTGCAGTCTGTCTGACTTTCATTAAACATGAGTAACTGACTTCTTGCTCTAATACACGTATAAAAATGTATATATTGACAAGACCTTTTTTTTTTTTTCTAGAATTTACATTGACTTCTTTTCTGGTCCACTCATCCCCTTACTTAAGGTTTAAACAGTCTAGTTGGGACTGCTGCATGGAAACATAAACAATGATTTCTTTTTAAAAAAGTGAAAGTGGTCCTTTGCCTCTAAGGGCAGTTGTTGAGCTATGGAAAGAAGTTTTTGGTCCTGACAATCATGGGACTAAGAACAAAGGTATTCCGACAGGCGAGTTATCTTATAATAGCATTTATTGTGTTAACTAAGCCAGCAATGAGGCCCTTTGTTTCAGCATTTATCTGGGGCGGGGCGGTGGTGGTGGTGGCGGTAGGCTCTAGGAGGGCAATAACGGGTTTATCTTGTTGTCATTGGGATTCACAGCACCTAGCACATAGAGAATTAATAAAAAACGATCAAATGCGTGAATGTTGTTGATTTTACAGATGAGGAAACAAAAGACTCTGAAGGTCATTTGGGTAGTAAGAAGTGGACCTGGAGATCAAAGTCTGGTTAGACCCCGAGGCCTGTGCCCTTTTTCCCATGACAAATCAGATACCCACAGATTGGTGACTTTCCAGACTTCCTGCCTCTGTTTCTGGGTTGCAAATCACATCCTTTCCTGGGTAACAGAGGTGATGGGAGAGGTGGTGCGTGGTACCTTGACAGAGCAGACATCTATGAATACCATCAAAGCCCCATGGGAGGTCACCCTAGAGGAATCTTACTTTGACTTCTGTCTCTTTAACCTGGATCTGCCACCTTCAAGGTACTGAATGTATTCCAGGTTGTGCTACAGATCAGACACAGATAAGCTGCAGGCTGGTAAATAGCGGTGGCAAGCCGAAGCCTGTGGCAGTAACCCTCCACACAGCTGACTGTCTTCGCCCCGTGTGAAGCCCCCTCTGCTCACAACTGATGTGGCTGAAACCACAGCGAGCTTCTGTGTCTGTGGCGGGTGGAGAAAGATCTTTAGTCATAAACCACAATATGAGGTATTAACAGGCGCGCTTTAACACCTACAGTTACACTTGGACTTACAGGGTGTTCGTGAGCAAGATAAACCAAGGCAGGCGTTTTTTCCCTCCTGGGCTGCCTGGGTTCGCTGTGGGTGTAGGATAATTGAAACCTCAAGTTGTGAGACCATGAATCGGAGGGTTTCCTGTATTACGAATGACGTCATCTAATAAGATGAGAGACTGTCAGTGCAATGCAGGAACCTTCAGGGTAATGTGTTTGCAGCAAGCAGGATCCTGAATTTATGGCAGAGGGGAGTGTGTGAGTTGACCAAAGTGGAGAATGATGAGAAGTAACTAAATTATGTATGACAGTCTTTACAGAGCAGAGGAAGGAAGAAAGCTTAACGATGTTGCGGTTGAAGCAGCAATTGGTGATGCATGGGTTGGAGGTTGGTAAGAAGAGAAACGGATCTATGAAGGCTCAAAGACTATAAATGAGTGTGACACGGGCCAAGCAGTGGATTTGGGAGGGGGAGGGGAACCAGGGGCTCAGCATATAATAAATTTTAGTGGCAAGGAGACAGCCAAGTCAAGTTAACTTGACATTAAAAATCACCATCTTAATCTATGTAGCTCTTTCCAGCCTGAGTCTTATCAAGGCAAAAAAAAAAAAGAAAAGAAAAAATCTATAGTTAATGATGAAGAATTTTCCCCTTTGCTTTCCCGGCATCCACCGAAGGCGGTACATAATTTAATTACTGAACCTACAGGCTGGACCACGGAGATGAAGACTGATGTACCTTCTGTAGTGAGAAATTAGGCGGAACCAACTGTCCATTCTGACCATTCGTCCTCTGGTAGGTGAGAGGAAAATAGTTAACGAGCTTTTGTTTGGAGTCGAGGCTCAGATCTGGGACGTCCGGATCAGAACTCAGGACTGCTACCACCGTAGCTATTATTTATGCAGTCCTGACAGTATCCTCCAGCCCCACGTGTGAAACAGAAAGGGGTCCTTCCCTCATTCTCGGCCGTGTAACCAGTGTTCCAGCGACTTAGGGGCTAGACGTCTGAAGAGAGTAGGAAAGTTCAAGAAAATCAGATTTCGTTCCTTGGAGCAGCTGCCTTCAGAAATGTCACCCCAGGTCTTCCCTATTGACCCGCACCCTGTTTTTCGGATCTTTGTAACAATCGTAACAAGATATGCACAATCGTATAGCCGGCAAGCGTTACGGGGACCACCAGGAAGGGGTGTGCACGGCGGCGGGGTTGGGAAGGGGGAGCTCGGGTTCGTCCCCCGACCGGCGTGGGAAGCGTAAGCCGGCCAAGCCCAGCGCTCATGCAAATGCAGCTTCGAGGCATTTGTGCCTCGAGGGCAGAGCCTCCCCGCCCGGGCCGGTTCGCTGCCTGCAAACAAGCCCCTCCCGCGAGGAACCGTGACGCCGCTCCGGCGACGCCGCAGGCCGGCTGCAGGGGCCCAGAGCGTTCGCCCCTGCCTGCCGCCCCGCTCAGTCTTTCTGCTGTAGGCCCTTCCGGGTCTTTTACTGACATATCATACATATATATATACACACACACACACAGACACACACATACATGAATATTCACAGAGGTGCATGTATATATATATATAACATTTCTTTACGGCGAGCGCTTTAAGTAGCTGCCGGTAAATTCAAGAGCGAGGAAACCCCCAAACCCTCGCCAGCAACCGCTGAAACGACCCTCAGAGTCCGAGACCCGAAACTGCGGCGGTTTCGAGGAAGTCGGAGGCCTGCGCGCGGCCACGAGCCGTGCCGTCCGAGGGCCCGGGGCGGCGGGGCGACCGTGCAGGCGCCGGCCCAGCGGCCTCGGCGCGCGTTCGCGGGCGCCACGTGGGAGCCCGGGCGAAGCCCCAGCGCCGCCGGCACAGACGGCGGGCGGCCCGCGCGCGGCCGCTCGTGCGCCGGCCCGGAAGGTCGCCGGCCGGCGGGGACGGGGAGGCGCAGGCGACCTGGGCGTGGAGCCCCGCCACCTTCCGGCCACGCGGCGGCCCCGCCTCCTCCGTCGACTTCCTTCCCGGGCGGGACGGCGGGACGGCGGGACGGCGGTGGCGGGACGGGCGCCGGCCTGCAGGTCGCGGGCCGGGAGCGGAGGGGCGGCCGGGGCAGCGGGCGGCCGCGGGGACGCCGCCTCCCGGTCCAACGTGCTGCCGGGGAAACGGCGCGGGGCCGGCGGCGCTTGGGCAACCTCGCGGGGGGCGCCGCGGCCTCCGGGGGGTCCGAGAGGCGCTGCCACGTGGGCGGCGGGGCCGCGTGGGTGCGCCCCGGGGTCGGCATCGAGGGGCGGGAGGAGCGTGGCTTGCGGCCGGGCCGGTGACCAGACGTGTCTCCCTGGATCCGTTCTGCAGCGGGGCTGCAGGGCACCAGCGAGCGCCAACCCGAAGCCGGTAGTAAGTTCCCTTCCCTCCCCTCTCCTTCCTCGCCTGGCCTCCTGCCTAGCCAGCACCCCTCCGGGCCCCCGGCAGCGATTTCGGATGCTACCTCTTAAACCGCGTGCTGAACCAGTTCCGTCCCGCGTCGCTCCGCGTTAAGAGGGTTTACAGGCCCCTTAGGACCGGGGAAGCGTGCCCAGTGGGTCGCCGGGCTCCCAGCAGGCACCGACGTGCTCCACGGTCGCGTCCGCTTCACAGCTAGGTCCCGAAGGCCAGGTGTTGGGAAAGCCTCCGCTTCCTTCAGCCCGCCTGTGCAGGCTTTCTCCAGACTTCTCCCTGAGAGCCACCGGGCTTCTGCCTTGCCCTCCTTCCTGGCCCTTGGTTCGTCTCCCTTGAAAGGATGCCCTCACCCCCTTACTGGAAGTTTTAGGTCCCTTCAGGGCTCTCTCCCCGTTGGAGAGACGCTTGTGCCTGCCCGCGAGTAGAGCCCAGCGTTACCGAAATCTTGCCTTACTCACGGCACTTGGCAGTCTTCATCGTTTCTCCTCTTTTGGTTCAGTACTCAGAGTGGATAACGTCTGCCCCACCTAGGGAAACTAGGCGGAAGGGAAGGCACACGTGAATATCACAGTTGGGACAGCTCCAGATGGAATCCAACTGGCATGGAGAATAATCCGGTGTGGTTTAGGGAGAGTTACCTATTCTCTGAGCCTCTCTGTAAGAGGGATGTTAGTTACCTTTAGCTCAGAACGAGGCTTCAGTGAGATGATGTGTACAACCTTCAACAGTGTCTGAAATATATTAGATGATCAATAAGTGTTCTCCTTTCCCTTTCCCTCTTTTGCTGGCTCCATTTGATAAGGGAGAGAGGTAAAGGATGACAGTGATTTGTAGGGCAGGCATGTGTAGTAACTGGCAAAAAAATCCCATGAGAAAGCAGTAAGTAGATGTAATATCTGGGAATGCACATCCATACGAGCGGAATCCAAACTTCTGAAATAGTTACTTAATTTCTTATTATTTATTTTTTTTCTGAAGACCAGAGACCGTCTGGGGTTCATGTGCTGTGATTTCTGATTGATAAATGTAAATTGAAATTTTCTGAGTTTGGAGATCCAAAGTTGAAGTGTGCTTGGGTTGAACTGGAAAGCAGATTGACCAAAATGTGTTTGTCCACTGCTGTTTTGTTGTGTTTTTCTTCTAGACCCAGCATGAGCGAATTTCCCTGTAAAAAACGTGACGACTATTTGGAATGGCCTGAGTATTTCATGGCAGTGGCCTTCTTATCGGCACAGAGGAGCAAAGATCCAAATTCCCAGGTAAGTGAGTTTTACAGGAGAATGTTTGGACACTCACAGACACGGAGGTGCCTACAAGTGAGCAAATTACAAGAGGAAGAGGGTCAGTGGACACCTGCCAACTTACAAAAAGCAGAGTAAATCTGCTGTCTTTTGTGCTGCATTCCTGCCTGCTTACCTCTTCCTATGAGAGAGTAAATTGTCACATGCCATCGTTCACTGTCTCTCGTACCCCAAGGAGACAGAGCTCTTAGCCCCTCCAGAAGCTGCGTGCCCATCTTGGAGCTCTGTAGGCCTCTGGTCTCATTTATTGCCTCTCCAGTGGCAGACCAGCCACCCAAAGTCACCAAGCCTTTGGGCATGTTTTCCTGTAGGTCGGAGCCTGCATCGTGAATGCAGAAAACAAGATTGTGGGCATTGGGTACAATGGAATGCCAAATGGATGTAGTGATGACCTCTTGCCTTGGAGGAGGACAGCGGAGAGTATACTGGATACCAAATACCCTTACGGTAGGGCACGTTGTGTGTTCCATTCTGCTTGTTCATAGCCTCGGTGAGTGCTTAAATACGGTAGCTGGTCAGAAAGCACCATCTTCCTTTTCAGTTACCGACAGCCGGAAAGAAAAAAAATCCTATTGAAGTACCCTAATTTCCCGCCTCCCTCCCTTAAGTGCCAAAGAGAGCCAAGGAGTGGAGGCGTGGTAGTGGTCACACAGCCTGGCCCTGGGGCCAGGGCTCTGTCGCGGGCCCGGCGTGCTTCGCTGGTGGCGGGCTTCTCTGCAGCGTGCCACAGCCCCTGGGGGAGGTGGCCCTGCCATTTGTTTCTTGGCTACTTGGGAGCGGGGCCAGCTAACCAAGTGCTGGCCAGGGCTTTGCTCTGATGAGGAGCAGCGTGCATTTCCATCTACTGAGGAAATGTGGCTCAAGCTCATCTCTGGGAAGCAGGATGCAAGCTGTGAGCTGGACACCAGGAGGGGGACGATGCAGTCGCCTGCCCCTGTTCCCCAGGGCGCCGCAATCCCAGAGTGGCCGCTGGCCGGACCGCGAGCCGGATGCGTGGAACCGGAGACCTTTGGCCTGGCCAACTCTGCTTTTCATCTTTAAATTAGGGGAGGGTGCTTGTTATAATCTGTTGCCTATCTGAGCCCCAGGGGGGACTCACTTCAGAGATTATCAGAGATTATCTGGGAGTGACCAGCCAAGCCTCAGTTTTCCTTTAACTCCCTGGAGAATATGCAACCAATGCTGTGAAGAGGCACATTGGGCTGCATATGCTGGTTGCTGAATTTTCTTAACGTTTGGACCTGACTCTATGTCTGGAAATGAACAGACTGCCTCTGTTGGAAGTAACGTAGACACAGGCCATCCGGATGGGAAAGCTGTGCCTTCAGGAAATAAGGGTCAAGTGTCGTGTGAACGCTTTCTGTTTCATTGGCTCTTCCCTGCTAGGTTTTCCTCTGGAGTTTTTCTCACGAAGAACTCCAAGTCTACATGTAGCCTAATTTATATATTTTTACTAATGTTCCTGGACCTTAATCATGTTAAATAAGCCCCATAAATTTCTTTCTAAGCTGCTTCAGGGCAACTGCTTCGTTTTTGAAAGAAAAAGAAAAAACCGTGCCTGGAGGTGGAGAAGGGTTTGAGGAATGAGACTGGGGAGACCTACAAAGCACTCGGGGTTCTCAGGGAATAAAGCAGTTTAGTGATTACGGGGACTTCATAGTCGGGTTGGTCCATTTAACTCGCCCCCTTGTCGGAGGAGGAAGAGTTGGATCCCGGGGAAAAGAGGGTAGAACTGCCTTCTCAGCCTCGGCTTTATAGCTGAGTGGAGCGCGGGAAGGATGTACCAGCGTATTTTAGAAACTTGTGGTCATCCTGCTTTTGATTCTGTAAGCTTTCAGTGATGAGAAAGAAGGGAAATGATTCCTTATTTGTAGGCACACGCAAAGGTGATTTTTCACCGGACAGTTCAAGGTCCCATATAAAAATGAAAGGGTTGATGAATTCAAGGTCCACAGTGAGGTGTGTAAGGACCCCAGCCCTTATTCGCTGAGTCAGGGCGGTGGGCTCTGGGTCCTGGTGCTGAACTTGCCTGTGGAGGAATCCCTGGGGGGTGTCAGTCTGCGACGCTGAGGCTGGTTGCAAAACGATGCCAGCGGTCTGCACGGGGTAGAGCTGTCCTCACTGGTTACCGGGCGGCTCTCCCGTGGGACCTGTGCCTCCCTCAATCACCATGAGCCCCAGGCACATTTCTGGCAGTGACCTAGAAGCCCAAGGCTTTGCAGCACGTTTACCATCCCCCGACTCCCCGCTTCCAGAACCTCTCCAGTAGCTAATTGTGTTTGTTCTGAGACACTTGCCTTTTGTCCAAGTTGGAGAGTACCTTTCAGAGCTCCTTTCCAGAAGGAATTTAAAAAAAAAAAAACCCGCACAGGCATTTGTCCAGCTCCACTGATTGTTTTCTATTGAATGGTTGCTGAGTTTCAGGGCACTGGTTGTCTGTGTGCATTATTTTTTACTATCCATGTGATACCTCTAGGTTTTCAAAGCTCTTTGCCCCTTACTTATCAATTATTCATTTTACACGTAGCCGTGTTAGAATGTAGACAGTTTTCTTTCACGAGAGTAAGCTTATAATTTGATGTACCGTAAAAGTCGGAGAACGTATTAAATGGTTTTTAAAAGGCATTTAGTATCACTACCATCATAATACATGTAAAGATGGGCTTTAAGTCTGAATAACTATGACTGGCTGTAAACTATATACTCGGTCTTGTCTTTTGAAGGGATTTTGGGTCACAGAGAAGTAAATGTTTAGGTAGCCTTGGATGTAATAGAAATGTTTGGTGCTAATTGACTAAAATGCAAATTCTTTTTTGCTGTTTTAAGACTTAAAGAAAATTAATTTAAAAAAATAAGTGATAATGTCTGGACTTGGGTGGGCGTAACCCTTTCCTTCCTCACTGACATTAGCGGTGGCTGGGCTGTCTCAGGTATGACTCTGTGTCCATCCCTGTAGAGAAGCTTTAGAGGTTATCGAGATTCCAGACCACCGGCTTCCTAATTCTTCTGAATATATGGGGACCCTCTTTTAAATGTCAAAAAAGACTTCCAAGACCCCTATATAATGCTAGTTAAACTAGTAGTATCTTTTTTAAAAAACTGAGGTATAATTGACATACAAAGTTACATTAGTTACAGGTATAGGACATGATGATTCATATGTATCAATATTTGATATGTTTACAAAATTTTTTTTCTTATGATGAAGATTTGCAAGACCTACTCTCTTAGCAACTTTCAAGTGTGCAGTACTGTATTATTATTAACTACAGTCACCATGCTGAACATCACAGGACTTATTCATTTTATAACTGGAAGTTTGTACCTTTGACCCCTCTACCCATTTCTCCCACCCACCTCCCCCCTCTGGCAACCACCCATCTGCTCTGTGTATCTGTGAGCTTGTTTTTGTTTTTCAGATTCCACACAAAAGTGAGATCATACCTTTTATTAGTATCTTTTGAGTAAGAAGATCCATGATGACAAAAAGCTATTTGATATCCGTAACACTTTGCATTAATCTGAACTTTACTGATGTTTGGAAAAAAAGTGTACGTAAGTGCTAGACGCATGTTTGCCAGTCTGTGGACCATCCCTGTAGCCCTGGCAGAACCTCAGTGGTACCTTGGGGTTTGTGCCCACGGGATCTAAGCTACCCGTTCATTCATGGATGGGAACCTGAAGGCCTAGAAACGTTAAGTAACTAATACAATGCCACACAGGCAGGGTGACATCTTCTAATGCCAAAGCCAGTGCTCTGTGCTTCCTTGGGGCGGGGGGGGGACGGGACACGGGAATTCGGCTTTTCTGAAGCAGGTAGATGGCAGCACAGTGGGCCACCCATTTTCTTCTTCTCGCTATCCACTTGAGCAAACAGAGGTTTCGATGAAATGACCCCCCCGGAGGTCGAGAGCTCAGGTGGTCTGCACCTAGGGTGAAGCAGGAAGCCATTGGCACCTGGCTTCCCTTCACATTTCTCCCAAGGGGAGCTTGGGAATTGTGTAAGTTTAAGTTTACTGGTTAACGTATATAGCTTAATTCTCCTTATTAATTCTGTAAGTTTGGAAGTCATTAGTCTTGATTGACACTCTGTGGAAGGGGAGGTAAACACAGAATACGTGTAACAGAGTAGGAAGATGGTGTGTTTTCTGGGCTGTGTCTCTAGAGAGGCATTTTTAAAGGGTGTTTTTGTTCTTCCAGGCTTAGGATCAAAACTTCATTGAAACGATTTGATTATAATGTGGTATTAATATGGAAAATGAAAATTCCCCCTGCCAAGGAAACTGCCTTTTATCTCATCTTTTTCCTGAGAAATCCAAAAGATAGTATGATGTCAGTAACAGTAAGTGGCAGGAAGAAGTCAGCGTTATTACAGTGACACCTTTTCACATGAATGACAATGAAAAAGAACTGGAAAGGAGCAGATATATCTAATTCACCCTGTAGAAAAGCTTGGGAAGACTTTAATTTCTATGCGGGGTGGCTGGTAACCCCGAGTGAAGCATTCAGCTGACACTTTCCGCTCCTTTCTCTTCGTGGGGTTCATCAGAGTGAAGCACATTTAATCAAAATACCAACTTTATAAAGTGGAGGCGAAATACTTGTGGTAACTCAGAGATCACTCTTTGCTCAGGTTTTCATAACCAATTTTGATGACATGGCTTACAGACCAGAGTGCTGGCGTAGAATCCGCTTCTTTCTTCCTCAGGAGCCATTGTTCAACTTCATGTTTTTAACAGAGCTCCCACGCCCATCAGACTTGAATGCATTTTCCTGCCATGCGGGTTCCCATTGGGGAAGGGATTTGTGGGGAAGCAGGCCTCTTTGCTTGGCCTCCTCTTCCATCCCAATCAATCAAGAAGCCAGGATTGCTTTGGCTGTTGCATCGCACTCGTGGAAGGGACCATAGTCGTGATGTCCCAAGATGGGGGGTAGCCCTGCACTCTGATGCACCGGGCAGACATGGAGACATGGGACTTTTTCCAGAGTCAGTTCATATTTATGCAGGAAAACTCTCACTGGTTAAGAATCTGGGCTTCCACTGCAGGGGACGCGGGTTCAATCCCTGGTCGGGGGACTAAGAGATCCTACATGCTGCGCAGCGTGGTCAAAAAAAAAAAAAAAAGTATAATGCTGGGAAGGAAAATGCTGGAAATTAATTAAGGCAAGAGTTTAGCGTGGCAGCTTGAAACAGTTTTGCCAGCGTGTGGCAGTGCTTCTTTAAATTTTATATTTAAATGTAATCTTTATTTTTCAGATTTAGCATATTGTTAAGCATGCATAGATGTCATTTTAGTGATTACTTAGCCATTTACCCTACCCCTTTGAACACTGACATTTTCCTGACTGCCATGCATGTGATATATTTCTTTGGCATCCAAAAGGTTAGTCTTGAGAAACTAATTTATCAAGAAGTTAGGAGGCTGATCCTTCTTAAGCTGCAACTTCCTCACAACTTGTAAGAGCTTCTTAGTAATTAAGATCAAATTTGTTCCCTCAGCCGGTTGAAACTGAATGCCCTCTGGTTTTGTTAGGCAGATCCATGGATTTGATGACTTGCTGTTTCTTTTCCTGCAGAATTCTAATTTCACTGGTGGCGACCCAACATCCCTCCCCTGCCTAGCCACCCAGCACTTGTGGCCTGACAGTGGGCCTAATTAGGGACTTTTGTACAAAATAACTAGTGTAATCGATGGAAAACCTTGGAGCAAGTTTACAGTAAAAAAATAAAGTATATTGTTTTTATGAAAAGAGGGGCAAACTCGGGTTTCACCGTGTGGTGTTTTAGACAAACAGGGAAACACAACGGCTTGTGAATGAGGCGCCCCCTGAAATTTAACCAGCTTAACATAAGTGTATTTCACTTTCAGGTATAAGTGTTTATAAACAGCCTTCAGAAAAGAATAAATCATGATTTTGTTCATTTATTTGATTTTTCTCTATACATTTTAATCTATAAATTCAGGGCTAATTATTTTCTAAGAGCTAGAGAGTACTGTTTCACCATGAAATGTCTGCAAGGGATGTATAGTAACAATGTATCCTAACTACCTGTCCTGAAGAGCAGATGTAGGAAAAGCTCAAATGCTTATCTATAGGATCAAACCTACCCATGAAAATACACATATTGGTCTTTGTCTATAAAAAGTCAGTTTACTTCATGGGCATTTATAATAAAACTTAAAAATCATTCAAGGTTAGTGATTTCCAAATTGATGACCAGGAAGGGGGCTGAAGTTTGTACAATCTCTCTAAATAAAAGGTTTGTTGAGAGATGAATAGCGTCGTCAAAATGTCAGGGCCACACTCAACCTATTTTAGGTTGTATTAAGTATGTGAGCTCATTAATTATCTGAATGATAAATATAACTTCTTTAATTCTCTATGTTTGATAAGTCTTTGCTTAGAAACTCAGGGTTGCCATGCACTGAGGTTCCAGGGAGCACTTGACACTCCTTGAACCTTGGAATCTTTATTCTGTTGATCTGTTCTGTCAGTTACGCTGGTTTTGACTGATCTTTTCTGAAACTGGCCTGAATTATTAAGGTTCTGTTTTGAGTTTTTTTCATCAAGACTCTATCTTTCATAAGCTTTGTTAATACTGGTATTAAAGCAGAATATATATACGTATATAGTTTGCTCCCAGAAATATGCAATAAAATCTGGTTCCCAGAGATTTTTGCAACTATTTATATTGTTTTTTACTTTTACTTCTTAGGACTTTTGTTTTATATTTGCGTGGGACTATACAAACCTTTAATATGCATGTTGGCTAAGAAAAGCTCCACGGTGCTTAAAATGACAATTATCAGGTTCAGGTGAGAGAATCCTAGACTGACTCTCCAGAGCCCGGGCTCCAGGGGTGGTGTATGTACAAAAACCCAGGGATTGTGGGGTTGTCAGATACACGACTTGACGTTCACTTCTCAATATCTTTATGAAATAAATGATCACTGAGGACTCCTCCAGTTCTAGAGTTCTCAGGAAAAATTAAACAATATAGCTTTGATTTTATTTGATCAGGGCGCTGTTTCTCTGCTTAAGGAGTTTTAAGGGTGTTCGGGAAGCATCCTGGGGTGAAAGCTGCAGTAAACAGCTGTTGATGGCAGTGACACAGAGGGAATATGCATCTGTGCGTGTGGACAAATTAATAGAGAGAAACAGGCTTTATTCCCCCCCTCCTTCTAGTGATTCAAACCTGCTCCAGTTCTGAGATGAATATAAACTGATGGAGATGGTACACAGATGTAGGTTGCCCCACAAACATGGATGCGAAAAGGTTGGAGAACAGCAATGAAGAAAAAGATCCCGTGCGTAAATAGAAGAAAATATATATGAAGAGAGGAGAGACACTTAGATCTCTTTGGAGACAGGAGGTTATTCTAAGACCAAACAGAAAGAAAGGACTTGAGAAATCCTTTTGTGAATCAGTCCGTGTGGTGATGTTTATTGAAACGTGGGTACTGGCCTGGCTTCAGGAAATCCCTTGATAAGTGGAGAATATTGGTGAAAGCAAGGTGGCTGGAACGTGCCCGTCTTCTCTCTGCTCATGCCGTCTGACGCGCAGGTCGCAGCCAGTGCGTGGAGGTGTAAATTTCATCTCTGAGCTTTCAAATGATAGATGCAGTAGTAAATTTTAAATATTGAATATGATAAGTGAGCATGAATTTTTAAATTCTACAATTAAAAGACTTTGTTCAAAATGCCATTAATTTTGAGTTTAGGTGGAAAAGGGAAGCAGAATCCCTCATTGTCCTTTTTCCTTCCGCGAGTGAGTTATAACTTCTAACTTGAGTTAGAAATTGAAATAAATACAAATGAGTCATCTACTCATATCAGTTTGAGTTTTCTGTTGGTGAGTTCTTGAGGCATCTTGCTTCCTTTTTAAAAATTGTAACTATATTTTATAATACATGACATTTTTCCAAGTACGTTCCCCTGTAGTCGTTCATTCACTCAGCAGATACTTACAGGGCGTCTATTTTACGTGTTCTGTGCCAGGCGCTCTACAGCAGTAAATAATGTACATGTTCTCTGTGTTCAAGGAGCTTGCAGACTGATGGTGGAGCAGGCAGACATGAGTGGGATAAACAGATGTTATTGAGTGTTTCTTTCTGAGGAAGTGACTGTCACACAGAGGTCTGAAGGATTTGATGGGCCCCCATCAGGTAAAGATGGGGTAGTGGGTGTTAGGGGATGAGAAGAGCATTCCACAGAGAGAGGTGCTTGGGTGAAGGCCCTGGAGGAGGAAGGCTCTAGCTCATTGTGCACCAAGGAGACAATTTGGCCCAAGCTTAGCACGTGAAGGCTGGAGTAACACGGCAAGGCTGGGGGCCCGCAAGGTCAGGAGTTTGGATGTAAAAGCTCACATTGGGGTGTGTGGGAAGTGGATTGTTCGGGGGCAGGTGGAAACAGGGATACAGCCGGGGGCAGTTGCAGGAGGCCAGGCGAGAGGGCAGTGGAGAGGAGGCGAGGAGAGGGGTGCATTGGAGGAAGCGTCACGAGGGCTGGTGACGTGGGGTTGGGGAGGGAGAGCCACTCCTTCCAAACAGTTCTGGTCCGAGCGCCTAGGTTTGGGGGAGGAGCGAGGGAAATCTGGGCCTCTGAGGTTGCAGGTGTCTGTAAGAGCTCCCAGGGAGGGTGTGAGGTTGGCAGGTTGGGTGTGCGAGCAGACAGCCATGTCAGCGTGGCATGCCAGCTTTGGGTGATATCACGGGCGTGGGTGAGGTGACGTAGGGAGAGGGTGCAGAGGCCGGGTCCTGGCCAGATCCCTGAGAACCACGGACAGAGGTTGGTGGAAGTGGAAGGGCCTGCAGAGAAGGGCAGTGACATCAGGGAGCGCACGGAGCAGCGCTTCCAGAAGGAGGGAGCGGCCGGCCGCGTCCGAGGCTGCTGAGAGGTCCCAGGAGGTGGAAAGGTGCCTGTGGGGATGAGCACGTCGGAAGTCACGCTGACACTGCAGAGAGCGGCTCCGTGGAGCGGGAGGGTGGGAAGGCAGACCGGAGCCAGCTGAAGGAAGGACAGAAGGGGGGGAAATGGGCAGAGCGGAGAGAGGTCCGGTTTTGAGGTGTCTGGGAAGAGAGCAGAACGGTAGGGTGACGGGATGGCAGCCAGAAGGGAGGGGGCCAAGGTAGAGGTTTCTGTTGTCTGTCCGAGGGGAGGGTCCGGGTGTGTTTTCCTGTTGTTACAGCACGCATTTGCGTGCAGCTGGGAATGGTCCAGGAGAGGGAGACAGATGAGGGTGTGAGAGGGACGGGCCCCAAGCTCACAGATCAGCAGTGAGGGGAGGACACCAGGTGCGGGCAGAGGGGCGGGTGACAGCCGACCTGCGACCTTCGGTCGTGGAGTCCCAGGTGGAGACGTGATCCGCTGCAGCATTTCAGCGGAGGATGAGGGCGGTCATGGGCTGAAAGGGGAGGGGGAGGACGAGAGGGGGCCGCGTGGGGCAGGGAGCCGGGGCCGCCCTGGAAATGCAGGGCAGGGCCGCAAGTGTGGTCTCTCCTGGGAGTCCTGAGTTAGATCCGGTAAGCCCCGCGTTCTGCACGCCAGATCAGGATCAGCGTGTCCCCCGGGGTGTGCCTTGCAGAGCTGGGATCAGTTAGAACACAGGCCCTGACTGCTGTTCCAGCGCCCACTGGTCAGTCCCGGTTCACCTTTGAAAGCTGTTAACCCGAGAGGGAGGCTTTGAAGCTGGACAGTGTGTCTTTCCGTTACAACGCGGTCCAGCAGTGGTGAGTGCTCTGCTCCTATCTGTGCTTCCTCGGTACGTGTTAGACATCAAACAGTGTATGTATCGCACGTGGACAGTGGGAAGGGCGGCGGGCTCAGCTCACCCCTCGATGAAGTGCGCTGTCTCCACTCCCTCGTCCTTCTGACCTGACCGTGTGTCCTTAGCACACAGGGAAGCAAAGCAATTAGACTTCTGGGGGCTTTATTGTCAGTAATGCAAACACCACAGTCAGAAGTCTCTCTAGCCCTAAGCACTACCACTGGGGCTAAGTGGATCCCCTGGGCGCCCTGAGTTGCTGCCAGCGGCCTTAGCAAGAGGCGGGGAGGAGAAGGGGGCAGGGGATGGGGACCAGGGCAGGGGAGGGAGGGAGGAAAAACATCTGTCCTCCTGTCCGCCCAGCCGAGCAGCCCGGGAGGAGAGGTCGGGGGCACCGACATTTACCAGGTCCATCTTCTGTGCTGTGCTCGTCACAGATTTTAGTCTTGGTGGCGGGTCTCAGAGGCAGGTCTTTGTGTGTGTGTGTGTGTGTGCGTGTGTGAAAGATCACAATTTTAATTTTTTTTAATTTAATTTAATTTTTTAAATTTTTTAACATCTTTATTGGAGTATAGAACTACCATACGACCCAGCAGTCCCACTCCTGGGCATATACCCTGAGAAAACCATCGTTCAAAAAGAGTCATGCACCACAATGTTCATTGCAGCTCTATTTACAATAGCCAGGACATGGAAGCTACCTAAGTGTCCATCGACAGATGGATGGATAAAGAAGATGTGGCACATGTATACAATGGAATATTGCTCAGCCATGAAAAGAAACGAAGTTGAGTTGTTTGTAGTGAGCTGGATGGACCTAGAGTCTGCCACACAGAGTGAAGTTGGTCTGTTTCTTTCAGGTGCGTACGCCAGGAGGCTGAGGCTTCACTGGATGCAAAGGGTCGTTCACAGAACTAGCAGCTGGGGGCGGGGCCAGAGTCTGAGGAGATGGCTGGGGTCCATGCAGGAGGAAGCGGGGCTCTGGGGCGTCTCTGGACCAGCCCAAAGCCTTGTTCCAGGAGTGGCCTGGGCCAGGGCAGCTGAGCCTGGGGCTTCATGCAGAGCCTGGAGGATTCGACTGCCTTTTTTTTTTTTTACATTATTTTTATTTTATTTATTTTTTTAACACCTTTATTGGAGTGCAGTTGCTTTACAATGGTGTGTTAGTTTCTGCTGTATAACAAAGTGAATCAGCTATACATATACATATATCCCCATATCTCCTCCCTCTTGCGTCTCCCTCCCACTCTCCGTATCCCACCCCTCTAGGTGGTCACAGAGCACCGAGCTGATCTCGCCGTGCTGTGCACTGCTTCCCACTAGCTATGTAGTTTACGTTTGGTAGCGTATACATGTCCATGCCGACTGCCTTTTGAGGGAGCTCACCCTCTTCGGATCCCAGATCTGGCCAGAACGCCCTTCTGCTGCCGTTTGCTCCCAGCAGAGACCCCCTCTCTGGGCACAGGGTAGTAACAGAGCAGCCCCCAGACGTCTTCCAGGGGCAGGGCTGGGGTCCTCTGCGTTAGCACTACTCCCTGTTTTTATGTTCACTTACAACCTTAGACGGTAATAGTAGACGCCTCTGCACTGGAACTATGCGCCCCTCAATGCCAGAAGCTAGGGGCGCAGTCGCTTTACCTTCTGAACAGAAAAGCCACTAGCCGTGCAGGGGGCGGGGCTGGCGGGGCAGTCGTGTCCAGTTCTTAGCAGAGGGCTTCCCACTGTTCCGGTGTGGCCAGGTGAGGCCCAAGTGCTGTCACCTGTCGCCTCTGCTTAGGAGGACCCCGCTCCCAGCTCCCCCAGGTCTTCATCACAGCAAGACCCGGCTGGATTGGACGCCGCTGTTCTCAGCAAACACGTGCAGTTCTGACTTGGCAACAATGCTTCACCGGCAGAATTCTCTCTACTTCACAAAGCGTTTTCCTCCCGTGCTCGGCATTGTAACCTTGCGAGTTAGGAAGGGAGGTACTCATATTCCTGTTCATTGTTGAGTGAGGCTGAGCTTGAACCCTGGTGCCCCGGTGTAGGCAGGTGCCAGGTTTTAGCCCCCTTGGTTCTGAAAGCCATCTGTAATCCAGATACATTTTTCTGCAGGAACAGTATTGCCTGCGGATTCAGCTCCCCTCTGCCTACAAACAGTGCCCTCGTTTCCTGGGTTTTTGCCACACTTCCCGCCTTCTGTGGCCTTTCTTCTGTAGTGCCTGCAGCCCTGGCTCTGGTTTGTCCGTGCTTGGGCGTCTCCTGCCTGGCGGGGCATGGGCTCTGCAGGGGGGGCCCGCCAGCTCCTGCAGTGCCAGCACCCAGGCCTGTAGGCGCTCTGCCTGCACCCAAGACTTAGAACGACACGCATCTGGGAGGCGTCTACAGTTGGAAACCACTTTCCCTCCCTGCTGCAGCCCAGTGCCAAGGGATGCCCCTCTGGCGGAGGTAAGGGGGGACGGGGACGGGCAGAGCTCTCTGTGAGAAGCCGTGGGAGGGAAGTAGGCTTTGGAGCGTTAGAGGCTGTCAGAGAGGAAGACCATGGCGGGGGCTCTGGGGCAGAGGCTGAGAAGAGCGGGCGGGGCCCACCAGGCCTGTGCCGTTGGGCTTGTCTCGGAGAAGTAACGTAGTTGTCCCTTCCTGAGCCGGTTCTCCCTCTCCCCTACCCACCGTAACCTCAGATCCTTTGAAAACTCGATCACGAGTCCAGTCACTGCCTTACCAACATGGAAACTTGGCAGAGCGGCAGTGAGGCAGAGGAGTGACGTTGTTTGGGGCCAGATTCTGGCAGTGTTTGCTTTGGATTGGGAGTAGCCGTGACGGCGAACACGTTGCGACCTTTGTGGGCTGCTGGGGGTGGGAGGTTGGGGAAGGGTTAAATCTGGAGGCTACTCTCTTGTTTAGCTCTTGGCTTGAAGGATGGGTCCTTTGCATGCTGGTGGTGATAGATGAGGCCCTGTCAGGACATCTTTCAATAATTAAGAAATAAGTAGTTGAAATTCCAGCCCATCTCCTGAAGCAGTGAAGCACTTCCCTAAATGGACCTGTTAGAGGAGTGGGTGCACATCCCGCCCCTCGGTGGAAGCCTCCATCGGGCGGGCACCTGAGGGGCACCCAGAGCGGGGGGTACCCGTGCTCTGAGACAGACGGGTCCGATTCAGCCACTCTGATCCCTGTGTGACGCCAGAAGTCAAAACACTTGGACCCTGATTTCGAGTAGTAATGACCAAGAGCTTTGTCATCAGAACAGAAGTGGAGTATCTTGTAAAAATTAACGTTGCGTTATTTTTTTAAATGCACAGGTCAACCTTGAACTCGGGTACCCCGTTTTGTGTCAGTTATTAATTGCAGGGTGGAGCGTCCCACCTTTTCATGGCCCTGAGCGCACTCTTCTTGGCTCTCGAGTCTGGACCCTCCCTCTTGGCAGCAAGCTGAAGTGTCTGTGCTCAGAACGCGGGTGTCCGCCCGGCCCCGAGAACCATCACAGCCATCAGTCAAGGGCACGGGAGCGTTCCCCAGGGACACTGAGGCTTGTACAGTACAGCCTGGAGAGTGTTGGCAGAAGGCAGGGCAGGTCAGGCTAAGTTCCACAGGTGCTCTGTGTCTGGATCTTTCACCTGCCCTAACCCAGCTGCTTCACCAGACTGCCCCACTTTCCAGGTCAGCCTTGGTGGAATAGCCCTCAGGCCCCAGGAAGTCATTTTCTTCAAGTAAAAATCCTGTACTACTAAAAATGAGGAATTTTAAACAACCTGGAGGGTTTCTTTAACTGGAATAGAAACATAGTTTTCCTGACCCCAAATTTTATCAGGCCCCAGTACCTCCCATCATGGCCTGGTAGCCACATGACGGTCAGTTTGGGGTAGAATCACACTATTAAATTATTTGTGCAGCAGTTAACAATTGTTTAGCCTTATTCTGAGGTTTCTTTTCTTTTTTTTTTTTTTAAACCTATTTAAGTAACCTTAACAATGCTACTGTCTAAAATAGATATTGTATTAGTCTTACATGAAACGAGATGAAAGTTAAATCTATAAAATGTTGAATCTCTTAAGTCTAACCAAGGATGGAATATATCCTGTTAATTTGTCAAACTTCTAGAGAAACGCCTACATGAGACAGTAAGGATTAATCAAGCGCTAGTAAGAGGGAATTTGAAAAATACAGTTTTCTAATTATGCAGTCTCTTCTCAGTGGGCCCAGGTTAATGCAGTTCTGAATTCTGACAGTTAGTAATATAAAAGAAAAAAAAAAAAAGACCAAAGCATGTGAATTGTCTTATAGTTACCTGAAACAGAGGTTCTCCTTCTAGCAATCAAGAACTTCATACACATTAATCTGATATTTTCAGCGTTTGATTCTTTTCCTTTTAAACAATGTTGAGAATCGTTGAAGGTTCCTGTGTCACTCTTTGTGCTTAACAGATATACATGTAGTATTTGGAGATTTCTTTTGCTTATTGCTCAGCCAAAGATGAGTAATTCTAGGTAAATGGAAAATTTGTCTTCTTGTGTGTGTGTAACAATTTAGCTGTCTTTTGAATACTTTCTAGACACTGTGTATCTTGGGAAGACTTGGTCCTGATTCCTGCTATGAATGTAGCAACTAGGCTTATCTCGAGATCAGTAGCAGAGCCACCCTCCTTGGTGGGTTTTTGTACTCAGGCCTATTTGTAGTTCTTGCTGCAGCTCTTCCTAAGCCACATCATAAAAACGCTAGCACTCAAAAAAGATAAATGTCTTCTTTAATTTAGTGCCATCAGATATCTACAGAGTGTTTTTATCATAGTGAGAAAAGTTGCAGAGGAGACTCAGCCCACCCAAAGAAGAGGCCTGCAGAGAAGATGGTAAAAATTGGGGTTAGAAATGTAGATTTCCGAGTTTTACAAGTAGATCTGTTCTCTGAGAATCTACGGATGGATGAATCCTTAAAGTCCAGGACTATGGCAGGAAAACGAAAGAGCAGGGTTGAACCTTGGGAAATGCCCAGAAATGTGAGAGCAGGACAGGGACCCACAGAGAAGTGGTCTGGTGATGCTGAGAGGGTTAGAGCAGGGGATGTGGGGTGGTCACGCATCAAGGGCCAGGAGAGCAGGGAACCCAGAGATTGCAGCCAGAAAAGGACTGGGTTTAGGTAACTACGAGGCCGCCCAGCGGGGTGTGGGGACGGCCTCCTGTCAGCTCACGGAGCAGATCCGACACATCACATCTCTCCCCAGCTACGCACCACGTGTTGGGGGCTTGGAATTAGCCCTGTGGGAGTATTTCCACCACAAAGATCGGCAGAGGCTATAAATTAGGGCTTAGTTTCTTGTTTTTGTTTTTTTAGTAGTTGGTTGTATACATGTAGTAGCACATTACAGAGGCCAACAGGCTTCCACAGACTGGTATTTCTTAAGCTTTTTACATGGCGATGCAGCAAACATAGTTTACACCCGAAACAGTTTTCAGGAACCTCCTTAACCTTGCCACGTGGCATGCATTCTGATCTCTCCCCTTCTCTTTCCACCTATTTCCTTAAAAAGGAGGAAAAAATGCTGTTTATAACTCACTAAACTGATCTCACGACCTACGGTTGAGAAAGCATTGTTTTACAGAAAACTAGAGGTTCTATATGCATCATAACACCAAGAGGTGATTATTTTAAAATAGAGTAGCAGTTGTAGATGAGACAGTTTCATCTCGAAAGGAAGAAGAGAAGAGACCCAAAATGCTGGAAAGTTAGCCTCTTCGGAATGGGGGCTAAGTGTACGTGTGTAAAGGAGAAGAAAAATGCAACCGCGGGAGCCCCCATCATCGGAGATGCCGGGCGAGGGGCTGCCGAGGGCGGGGCCTGGCCCTTGGCGACAGGAGAGAAGCCTCATGTTTTGTTGTGACAGCCTGTCTTGGAGAAGGTCAGCTGTTCTAGAGGATGAAGGAAGGGAACTGGACACATTGGGAAAAAGTTAAAAACCGGATTCCCTTGGGATTGTAAAAACTGCCTTTATTTAGTTCGTTGGAGCCACTGTTACTCCTGCAAACCAAAGAGCACAGCTTTCAGTGGCGAGACCGGGCCGTGAACCCCGGGCTGACTCTTGTCGCAAAGCTGTCTTTCCAGACTTGCCCGAGAGGACGCGAATACGAGGGAAGGATGCTTGGCCCCGGAGCAAGCCCATCACAGGCAGGCCCGGCTGCTGGGCGCTCCTTGTGGCCCGGAGTGGACCCCTCCAGGCGGTTACCTGTTAAGTGACCAGTGGAGATGCCAGACCAGGTGAATGAATCCCAGCCTCCGCCCTGACTGGCCCACGTTATACAAGCCGAACGGACAGCCGTCAGTCCCGTTGGTCTGCCCACAGGACAGTCTGGGGCCCGAGGCCTGTCCGCCTAGTGCCGCCTGGGCGGATCGGCCCCCGAGAGAAACACGGGGCGGTTCTGGAGGGGAGGCGAGGGTCAGGGCCGCAGAGACTGGAGGCCGCGGAGCCGAGAGGTCAGCCAGGCCGGAAGCGCGCAGCCGTTCAGACTTGAGGATCTGGACCCACGGCGCCGGGGTCCCGAGGTGGGAGGGGCCGGGGGTTCCTCCCCTCGACCCTCAGGTGCAGGCTCGGGAAGCAGGTGTCAGGTGGCTGGGGTGGGTGTTCGCCACGTCCGGAGCTGGGGGTGTGCAGTGCTGAACGAGGGCGGCGAGGTGTGGATGGGACGCCTGAGTTTCGCACTCGTCATTGTCTGGTTTTGAACGTGTGGGATTGTGGGTCGTGACCTGTTGCCTTTCCAGAGCCTCACGTGTGCCTGGCACTCAGCCATGCTAAATGCCCAGTAGACCTCTTGTTTCTCTACCAAGAAGCTTTGTATTTTCCGTCCTGTGATCTTGTGGTTAAGAGAAAGGAAGTCTGTTTATAGTCCAGCGAATTAGTTCTATAAACCACTCTTTACACAGGGGTGTCGGATGCTGCACGAGGGAATCTGTTTCATCTGATAGTTTTCGTTAATGAATCCAGACATAATGTTATATTTTGCCCCAAACTGCCTCGGATGAATTAGAGGAAGATAGTTGTAGTCAGTGTGACAACTTTTAGAGATTCATAAGAGGACGATATAGTGTTTCCTAACAGATTCAGAAACTGTAGTTCTGAATATTAATACCAGCACCATCAAAAAATAGTTATTAGGTGGGAAAGCGTATTTTTGATATTTGAATTTAAGAGGACTTTCTGTATTTCCCAACGTTGCCATCAAGAATTGGAATCTGAATTTCCTCCTTTATTCATTCAGTAAACATTTAACACCCATATGTTCATGGCATAGCATTAGGCTCTGAGGGAGTTACAAAGAACCTAGAAGCCTGGGCTCTGCCCTCAAGGGGGAAATAAAAGAAACAAGTACATCTAATTGTTTTTAACACTGAGCAGTGTTGATCCCAGCTTGGGAACATCTCGGTCACTGGGGAAGGAAATGGGGCGAGGGGGCCCCTCCAAGCCCAGTGCCCTGACAGCCCTGAGGGTCCCCCCACCCCTCGGGGTTGACAGGACAAGGTCTCAAGGAGCCAGGCTCGGGTCCCTCTGCAGCCAGCGAGGATTGTTCTCTGACGGGCTGTGACCTGATTAAGCACGGCTTTTTTTTTCCCTTTAGATTTTCTTAACAATGCCAGAGACTGTTCATTTCTACACACAGCTAAATCGTGGTGTTCATAGGCTAAGGTGAGCACCGCCAGCATCTCCTGAGAGGCCCCAGCTCAGCTCTCTGCCTGCAGGATTGCAGAGCTGCTGCAGGACTCACAGGGACACTTACAACGTCCCCTGAAGACGGGAGGCCTGGGGAGGACGGTGGACCAGGGTCTGAGCCAGAGCAGGCCCTCAGTAAAAGTTCATTGACTGAGTACATCCGAGCTAAAATATACAAGAGCCATGAGTTTAGGCCACTCTTCTTTTAAGGCCTTGTCGACAAAAAGAAAAACGCAGAACGTAAGAGCCGGGAGTTGAGTTTTATTCAGGGTCTTACTGAGGACTAGAGCCAGGAGACAGCCTCTCAGAGACCTCTGAGAAACAGCTCTGAAGAGGTAGCGAGGGAGGTCCATATATATAGGATTTCGGCCAAGGGGTTTGTGCAGTCAGCATACAGTATAACTAGTCACAAGGAAGAGATATCGCAGTTAATGAATTTAGTGCTTTCCTAAGTAGGGGAAGATGCAAGAATCTGGGTTCATAAAAATATTTTCTTGGAATTGATACCTAATTTTTCCTGAAATGTGTATCTAACTAAGGGCCTGTTGTGCCTCTTTTCCCAAAGCACAGAGGGCGTCCTCCTGTTCTTCGTCCTGAGCTCCTTTCAGGGTGCACGGTAGGTCAGCGGCTGCAGTGGCTGATGACTTGATCTTGTAGAACTGGGTGGTGGGCAGGATTCTTTGTTTGACAGCCTCAGTGCTCCTGGAAGAAGGTGATCGGGGTAGGAGGTTGATAAGGTGGAGACCTACGAAGGCCCCCGTGTTTATAATTAGAAGCTTTGTATGATTTGGACCAGGGCCAGATGGTAATTCATTCAGTAAACATTTATCTAGCACTCGTGTGCCTAGAGTGTGCTAGGTCCCCTGCAGGTATGAGAGGGTTCTACACGGCAGTGTTTTCTAAGCGTGTCTGCAGCTTAGAATCATGAGGGAGAATCTCTTAGAAATGCCAAAGCCCAGGCCACACCCCAGACCATCACAGTCTCCAGGTGGAGGACACAGACATGGCGGTTTCCTCCCTGGGGGGTTCCACCAGGCAGACACGTCTGCGAATCAGCACCCCGAGGAGAACAGTTTTAGAGAACGCACCCGGAAACGTAAGTAGTGATGTTAGAAGTCAGTACAGCAGCCTCAGAACGCAGGTAGGGGATTCTGGAGTGGATCCGAGAGGCGAGTACTGCTGGCTCCCTTGAAGGAGCGCCCTGTGGATTGGGCGGTGGGAACACCTAGCCTAGCAGCCCGGGAGGGTGGGGGGGCGTCAGCAGGTGCGGGACGGGACAGGAGGGAGCCTCCTCAGCCTTGAATTCAGGCAAGTCTGGGGTGACCTTGTATCACTGACCAGTCTAGCAAGAACTTGACTTTCCACGGTCGTTAAGTGGGTGGATGTGTTTCGTAGGGAAGACAAAGCACTGGTTATCCGATGGCATTTTTCTTCGGCGTGTGCGGGCTGAGGACCGTGAGGTGCAGCAGATCCCTGGGGACAGAAACGCTCAGCTTCACTGCCGGATTCTCTTGCTCTTAAAATTGCCCCTTGCCCGCGTGGCGGCCCTGGCGAACATCGCTGCATGTGCGGATCAGCACACACATGGGCCGTTTCATGCTGGTGGTTCCACCCCCACCTTGTGGGTCTCGTGGAGCGGTGAGCTCTTGCTCTGCTTGGGGTGGGTGAGGACAGTTGACCTTGGCCCCTCCTGGCTGCTGGAGGTGCCGACAGACCCAGGGCTGCTGCGGTCCCCGGCTTCGCTGCTCATCACCAACCTGTCAGACCACACGGCCCGCACTTCTCAGTACTTTCCGTCTCTAATCATTTCTTTAAAAATTGAGTCCATTATCTGTGTTATTTCATAGGGGCAAACGGAATGCCTCAACACTCTTAGCGAATTCTTCATGAGCTTGCAATCTAAGTTTTTCTTTCTTTTTCCTTCAAACCCAGTGTGCCACGCCGAGCTGAATGCCATTATGAACAAAAACTCAGCAGATGTGAAAGGCTGTACCATGTATGTCGCCTTGTTCCCGTGTAATGAATGTGCTAAGCTCATCATCCAGGCAGGTAGGACCGGGCCGTTCCCATTTGTCACATTTGCATTGCTGCCTGCTCACCGCAGATGTGTTTGATCTTAAATCGCTATTGTTTATATCTAAATTAATTGCACTATCAACTTCGCAAGGTATTTCCTGTGTTTTGTTTTTGAATGGTTCCAGGTATTCTAAGACTAATTGCATCCTCTGTGATTCTTAGCATGTTTTTAATTTAGTTTGCAACTTCCTAAACTGCAAGCTGCCAAAAAAACAACACAGGCGTTGCATATAATTACTGTCAATTTACTATTCTCTGACGTATTGTGCATAGATTAGGGGGGAGGGAGAGAAATGAACTTCTGTCAGAAACAAGGTCAGCTGGGAGTCTCTATATGAAATTTTAATTTGTACCTAATGTATGGTAGATATATGAGGACCTAAACATCTTTTTGCATATGAATGTCATAAGACTCAAATGGTACAACTTGAAGTTTTTCTTACATTATGGTTACCATAAATCTGCACCATTGTGTTCTGAATATTTCACCTTTTTCAAACTGTCACATCTAAGATTCAGCTACACTTTATCTCCATAAAGCTCTCGGCTTGAGATTTAAAGACTTACCATGTTAGCCAGAGGTGTGCTTTAAAGGGGCTGTTTATCACGAGCCCGTGGATCTCTGAGCAGAAGAGGTCTGGCGGGACCAGGATGAAGGGTCTCAGTTAAGGGATCTCGTGGGCTCCCTCACTGGTGGCGCACGACCCTGCGCGAGTTTTCCTCGCCATCCTTAGGCACAGCGGCGGCGGCAGGTGCGTGGGAAGAGCAGCCTCCTGTGGTCCCTTCTGAGACTCGTGGAGGACCAGGGTGATTGGTCAAGTGCCCTCCACATTCTTGGCCCTCAAGTTAGAACTGCCTGGTGAGACAGGGGTAGGAAGCAGATCTGCCCTCTGTCGAGCTGGCTTGGACTGGTCTGCAGAGCCATTCCTGGCAGCACGGTGGTCCTCATCTCTGATTTTGCCAGTATTCTCCACCACCCCCGTGAGCCTCTTGAGTTAGGAGTCGTTGCCTTGCGAATAAAGAATATTTGGTTGCCTGCAGTAAAGAAAATTTGTTAATCGGATCAAGGCTTGACTATTTGACATGTTTTCACTTTGCATTTATTTTTAAAAAATCCATAAAGACTGGAGGGCAGATTAAATAGAATCCATGTGCTGCTGTATTTGAGAGCAGCAGATACATATTTCAGTTACTGGACGTTGTGTGCTCGCACCCTCAGGAAAGGTGATGAATCAGACTCCACCAGGGCTTCTGTCCGCACGCCTGTTGTTGTATCTCTACGTGCACGTAATGAGGTTTCTTTCACTGTTGCCTTTTAAGGGATAAAAGAAGTCATTTTCATGTCTGATAAATACCACGACAGCAAAGAGACGACAGCCGCGAGGCTCATGTTTGAAATGGCCGGGGTTTCCTTCAGGTGAGTGGGAGGCACGTGGAGAAGAAGGTAGTAGGAAGGCCTGATGAAGAAAACACATTTGGCCTTGTCTGATGTTTAATTTCTACTTGTGATGCCTGACCTCCACACTTGGAAGCATCTTTTTATTTATTTTATTTATTTTTAAAATTTATTTCTTAATTGAAGTATAGTTGATTTACAATGTTGTGCTAATTTCTGCTGTATGGCAAAGTGATTCAGTTATATATATGTATACATTCTTTTCCATGATGGTTTATCACAGGATACTGAATATAGTTCCCTGTGCTCTGCAGTAGGACCTTGTTGTTTATCCATTCTGTATATAAAAGCTCACATCTGCTGACCCCAACCTCCCTCTCCATCCCTCCCCTAACCCCCTTCCCCTTGGCAACCACAAGTCTGTTCTCTGTGTCCACGAGTCTGTTTCTGTTTCATAGATAGGTTCATTTGTATCATATTCTAGGTTCCACATATAAGTGATATCATATGGTATTTGTCTTTCTCTTTCTGACTTACTTCACTTAGTTTGATAATCTCTAGTTGCATCCATGTTGCTACAAATGGCATTTTTTCATTCTTTTTTATGGCTGAGTAATATTCCATTGTGTATGTGTGTATGTGTGTGTGTGTATACACACACACACACACACACACAACATCTTTCTTATCCATTCATCTGTCGATGGACATTTAGGTTGTTTCCATGTCTTGGCTATTGTGAATAGTGCTGCTATGAATATAGGGGTGCATGTATCTTTTTTGGATTAGAGTTTTGTCTGGATATAGGAAGCATCTTTTTAAATATGATGGGCTAAGGCTCTAAAGATTATCCAAAGGGTAGATTTTTACAGGCAGTGACAGAAGTATCTGAAGACAATCTGTGTAATGATTACACTTTACTTTTAGTAGCTTTCCAGGGCTTGAACTAATTATTCTGGTACTGAGAAATTTTAAAATTCACAAGTTTTATAATATTAACATTAAATCTTTTAAAATTTTGCAGATGTAACAACTCTGGCATAAAATATTTAAGGTGAAAATAACCTGCCAGGTTGGAACACTGGGAATTCTTTTTACAGTCATAGTTTAAATTGAGATTTGAAGTCATTGAGATTTATATGCTTACCTTTGGTAGGCACAGACTGGGAGGTACATGTTACTTGCAAGTCAGTTCAACCACCTTTGGTTTCTGGTAGAAACTTCTTTTAGACTGAAAACTTTTGAAGAAGTTCCTTTACAGTATTTGTGTCAGCAGTTGGGGTCCTTGTAATTGGTAACATACGTAACCTTTTGGATTACTCGTTAGGGATATAGGTTATATGTAATGAATCTCTTGCACTATTGTGCCTTCTGAGACACATATTATTTACATAATATTAATTAGAAATTTACTGTATACTGATTTTTTTTTTGATTTTTTTTTTAAAGAATATGTTTAGTCCCCATGTATGTTCTTTTTACCTGTTTGAGAAGGTACATTAATGAGTAAAAAATGTCATGGGTTTATTTTACTTCTGCATTTATAGAACATGATTTTAAAAATGACTCCTCACCAGAGCTGGTTGTTTTCTATTGAGAGCAAAAGAAAATTTACTCTTTTTTTGCTTTAGAGCGATTCCAAGTTGGCTGCAAAAATTTCCTAGACAGTAAGATAAATCTGGTGGGGAAACTCGTCATTGGATGTCATGTCATGCAGCTAACTTGTTAGAAATCCTCTGAGTTCCCGATAATTCATGAACTCAGCTAGCTGACGAACACACAAACCAAGCCACCCCATGCATCTTTTTTTGTCTTAGTCTTTTCCAGTCCGTGTTTCTCTCGGTATGGTGCACTGTAATTGGCTCCTATAGAGACAAAATATCAAGCGAATACCAGGAAATTTTTTTCCTCCCCGCAGAAAATGTAGGTTAAACCAAAGTAAACAAATGGCTCTAACTACTCACTAGATAATATCTTTATATGTTTTGTTTCTTACCTTTAGGAAATTCACACCAAAGTGCAGCCAGATTGTCATTGACTTTGATTCAATTAACAGCAGACCGAGCCAGAAGCTCCAGTGAGTTACATCTCATTAAATCTCCAGAAGATTGGGATTATCCTCTTCTAAGAAGCTGCTAATGCCTTTCATCTTAAAGTTACACATAACTTTTTAATAGCCGGGCGGCAGAAGTCGACATCTAAAGAATGTAAAAGCTCACATCTTCCTGACTCGCTCCCTGTCTCGTGGAATCTGCATCTGTTGAAACCATCGATTTGGGGTTTAAAATGAAGGAGCTGCGGGCGCGCGCGGGGCTGGAGCGGCGCCTCCCCTCCCGTCTCCCGGTTCGCTGGGACGCGCGTGGCTGCGCAGACGGGCGTCAGCCGTGCGTCGTCCTCTGCGTTTCACAGCCGCTCTTCAGCGCCACGTGTGCTGGGAGGACAAATAACTGCGGCTGTGTTCCTAGCGGGATGAGCAGACACGCTGATCTGAACATCGGGCCGAATGAAGCATCGCGTGTAACGCCCTTGGGGAAAGGAAAGGAGCCGCAAGATGCAGCGTTTAAGTGTTTGCTTTCGAGAGCTGAGGGAGCCCCCAGCCGCCCAGCCGCCCACCCGGAAGCCCTGGACGGGGTGCGCCTTCGTCCTGGCAGATGACGAGTGCAACCGAGCGGGCGTTCTTTCCGGCTCCGCTGTGCTGCTCCCCACAGGGCGGTGCGCGGAGCGCCTCGGCGCCGCGGGGACCTCTGTTGTTCGTGCTTCGTACTCTGGCTTTGTGGGTGACGCGGAGCTCTTACATGAGTTTATGTGAGTAATGGGTCGTTCCCGGGGAAGGCAGCCCGTCGCCTGCGTTGCCCGCAGGTCCACAGCCTGCCCGGGGGCGGAGGCCCGCACCGCTGCCCCACGTGCCAGCACGGTTCATTTCCAGGGCTGCTCTCTCCTGTCCTGTAAGTGAAGGGGATGTGAGGAGATGTCAGTTCCGTCCACATCTCTTGGTGATGGGAGCTCACTTGTGCTCCTGGCGCCCTGCCTTCATTGACACGCATCTCACCTTCCTAATCACTTCGATTTGGGGAATGGGTAGCAGTGCACCTTGTCTGTAATCTCATTTCATTTTTATTCAATGTGCTCAGTACCTTCGCTGAGAAAATGGTTTCTTTATCCTAAAGATCATGACCGTTTTAAAGTGCTCTTACATCTTTATGAGTTTTTATTTTGTCTCTGAGGTTTTGGATTCCATATTCTGGGGCATTTGTAATTTGGCTCCTTACCAACATTATTAAAATCTTATTAAAATCCGCCACACCGAGGTATGTTCATTTTTATGTTATAATTATGTGCCTGACACTCCGTTTGTCATTTCTGTGTTGTCTGTGAAGCACGCTGCATATGTTGTAATGCTCAGAGAGCAGTTTGAGGCACGGATGCCGTGTGCCTTCCCCAGGGCTGAAGGGCGATGCGTCTCTGTGGACCAGATTGAAGATGTCCGGGAAGGCTCTCTTCCCTCTCTCTCCCCAGCGTGCCCTGCTCCTGTCTCAGGTGTGGCCATCTGACAGGTCATCTCCGCCACCTGACAGGTCCCAGGCCTCCTCCCTCCCAGTCTCCAGTGCTGGCTTATCTGCTGCTTTCCTGCCGTATTCTTTCTCTAAATCTCCTTTTCTCGCCTCAAATTTTTTCTCTCTTATCTCCTCCAAACCCCCTGCCCTCTGCTCTAAAATGCATAAAACAAAAACAAAAGATAGAAGCAAGAAATCAGTAAAGATATTGAAAGATAGAAAATACGTTAGATTTTTCTGTTGCTGTGAATGAGTTGTGAGCCCTTTTAGCAAGAAGTATGTCGTTGTTTATGTCACATTCGTAAATATGTCTAGGGGCTAGCACCCCGTACGGTCAGCCCTCTGTGTTGACGGATTTCTGCAGCTGCGGATTCAACCAACCTCACATCGAAAATGTTCAGAAAAAAAATTCCAGAAAGTTCCAAAAAGCAAAACTCGGGTTTGCCGTGCGCCTCACAGGCAGATACTGCGTGTTTTACGTATTGGAGGTCGGTGGCAGCCCTTCTTGGAGCAGGTCTCTCGGCGCCATTTTTTCAGCAGCATCTGCGTCACATTTTGATAATTCTCACAGTATTTTAAACTTTTTATTAACGTTTATTATGGTGATCCGTGATCTTTGAGGTTACTGTTGCAAAAAGATTATATGACTCACTGAAGGTTCTGATGATGGTTAGCATTTTTTAGCAATAAGGTATTTTTTGATTAAGGTATGTGCATTTTTTAGACATAATGCTGTTACACACTTAATACACTACCGTAAACATAACTTTTATATGCACTTGGAAACCAAAAAATGTGTGTGACTTGATTTATTGTGATACTTGCTTCATTGCAGTGGTCTGGAACCGAGCCGGCAGTATCTCCAAGGTCTGTCTGTACATAGTGTTTATATTGTGTACAGCTATTTACATAGCGTTTACATTGTATTAGGTATTATAAGTAATCTAGAGATGATTTAAACTATACAGGAGGATATTCGTAGGTTATATGCAAATACTGCACCATTTTATTTAAGGTACTTGAGCACCGGCGGATTTGGGTATCCACGGGGGTCCTGGAACCAGTCCCCCAGGATACCAAGGGAAGACTACAGTGCATCTAATTTATTTAACTTTGATACTATCTTATATTTTGTCCCATTTTGTTACGTTGAGTTTTAGTTTAAAAAAATTTTTTTTCTTTTCCTTATTGGGAGGAGGTTAACGGGGAGGATCCTTGCTAAGAAAGAAGCACGTCTTTTGACAGTCCGGTGAGTTGTGTATGTGGTGGTGATCCCCCCGGTGTGGGTATATCAGGCTTCCACATATAGACCATGTTGCTGAGCTTGACTTCCTGGTGACTGGAGTGTAAGTAATTACGTGTTAGTTTCCCGTATCACTATAGGCGTAGTGGAATCTTCTGGCCAGAGAACTGTGTAGATATCAACGCTCCAGTTAATAGAGGTTTGCTCTGAACTATTGCCTTCGGGAACAGTGTTCCAGAAGAAAGGCAGTTCGAGCCTTCTTCTGCCTTGCAGTCTCTGCTAGATAATTGTGGTGAACGGCGGTCGTATCCGAGGCAGTGTTGCTGCCTGTCATGGGTAATAGATGACAATAAGGAAACCATCTTTCACTGAACCGTTGGTGGGAGAACTCCATTTCAAAGGCAAAATTTCTGAGGGAAATGATAGGAATTCCGTTTCCCTGACACATTTTATGCTTTTTCTTCTTTTTCAACGAATCAATCCTTAAAGACTTCTGAAGCCCAACAAGATCCAGCAGTGGAAGTGATCTACGATATTAGCCATTTCCTCCTAAATTAAAAATGAAGCAAAATAAGGGAACAAGCATAAAAAGAAAAATTGAGAAGAGCTTGAATAACAATTTAGGCCTATATGACCAGTGATCTAAAATTCATCTATTCCAGGCCTAAGTTCTGATCTTCCAACGTCTATATCCACTTGAGGATTAAAAATATTTAGGTTGATGAATCGATTGTTGCAGAAGGAGAGCCCGAGAATGCAGGGCAGGTAGTTTTCCTGTGAGTGACACGGGTGAGAACTTTTCACACGGATAGTTCACTTGGTTTTGTTTTTTAAAGTGAGGCTACTCTGAACGTGGTAGATTGCACAAGTCATCAGTCAGGAGGGCTTCCTTAAGCTCCGCGGGAGGACCAGGCTGTCTGTGGGAGAGCCTGTGCTCTGCCTGCTTACCTCCTGCCAGGGAACCATGGTGATGGGGGATTAGCATCGGCAGAAGCCAGCAAAAGAACCCTGGGCCCAGGACTTTCTGGAATCGGGATCACATTTAGAGGGAAAGGCTTATCCCATTTAGATGAGAGGTGCCCAAGAATTCTGGAAAGACCTAGAGCTAGGCCGATTTTTCAGGACTGTTGGAGAGGTCGAAAGCCATTAAATTCAAAAGCCATTAATTCGGCTTCCCTGGTGGCGCAGTGGTTAGGAATCCGCCTGCCAATGCGGGGGACACAGGTTCGAGCCCTGGTCCGGGAAGATCACACATGCCGCGGAGCAACTAGGCCCGTGCGCCACAACTACTGAGCCTGCGCGTCTGGAGCCTGTGCTCCGCAACAAGAGAGGCCGCGATAGTGAGAGGCCCGTGCACCGCGATGAAGAGTGGCCTCCGCTTGCCGCAACTAGAGAAAGCCCTAGCACAGAAACGAAGACCCAACACAACCAAAAATAAATAAATAAAAATAAATACATTTATTTAAAAAAAAAGAAAAAAAAAGCCATTAATTCCAAAAATGTATTTAAAAACAGAGAAAGACTAGCAGCCGGCAGCTGAAGGTACGGAGCGGACTTGAAGCAGGAGCGCGGGGCTGGAAGGGAGAGATCTACTTGGCAATTGGCCTCCAAAAATACGGGCAGCGTCAGACTGTACGAATCTCCCAATCGTTATTGAGTGCCTAACCAAGCATCAGGTGGGTTCTGCAATGCTCCCTCGTTTAGAGTTGGAAGACACAGAATTGTCAGGTGAAGCCCAGCTTTGCCAGCCTCAGGCTAAATAACACTCGCCACCTGCCAGGGCCTGCTGACGCGACCTACAGTTTATCTTCTCTGGGCTTGAGTTGTCTGCAGTGTCCATATCCATCTGGGTGAGGCCAGTGGGGAGAGGGCAGGGGTCAGAAGTGGGTGTGTGCAGATGCCTGGCTCTTACTCCATTGCCAAGGTCAGTTATTTTAAAAGATTTTAAAGGTTTTTCATTAAACTGAGCTCAGTATTTCCAAAGAAAATTGGGGAAGAGTTGTGTACGCCACCTGCGCATCACTCAGTAGCAGAGTTGCTCGGTGGAGCCCATGGATCTCCCAGGCCTGGAGCCTGAAAATGACGCTGCCCTTATTTTTGGAGGCCAACTGCCAAGCAGATCTCTTCCTTCCAGCCCTGCGCTCCCTCTTGAAGCCCAGTCCGTATCTTCAGCTGCCAGCTGCTAGCCTTTCTCTGTTTTTAAATACATTTTTTAAATGTAAAATATACATAGCAAAATTTACCCTCTTAACCATTTTCAAATATACCGTTCAGTGATAACTAACTACATTCACATTTTTGGTGCACCCATCACCACCATCCAGCTCCAGAAGTCTTTTCATTTACAAAACTGAAACTCGGTGCCTGTTAAACAGTAACTCCCCATTCCCCTCTCCCGCCAGCCCCTGGCAACCAGCATTCTGCTTTCTGTCTCTGATTTTGACTAATCCAGCTACCTCCCATAAGTGGGATCATACAGAATTTTTTCTTTGTGACTGGCTTATTTCACCTAGCACAGTGTCCAACGTTTGTCCGTATTGCAGCACGTGTCAGAATTTCCTTCCTTTTGAAAGCCGAATAATACTCCATTGTACATCACATTTTGTTTCTCCATGTGTCTGTTGATGGACTCTTGGATTGTTTCCACCTTTCGGCTTCCATTTTCTTTTGAACGTCTAATGTTCCTCTACAACCTGGCATCGTCCACGTGGGTCCCTGACTGCCTCCTTCCCTCCACCAGTCACCCAAACATCCTGGAACATTCCTCGCGTTTTTTTGTGCGTGTAAACCAGCCTTTCTGAGAGGCTCGTCATGTGCTTCCTTTGCTCGCGCACAGCTTTCTATGTCTCTTTCAAGACTGAGCTGGGATCCTGCCTTCTCTGTAAAGACTCCCCAGGCCTTCCTCAGCTGGAACTGATCTATTTCTTCTCTGAAATCCTACAGCAGTTATTGTCAGCAACAATCTTTTCGGCAGTGAATCGTGCACAGTTTTATGACATCTCTCCTACTGTCTAGAACTGTTATTGAGACATTTCATTTAACTTTTCACAATGATCTCTTCCTGCTCTAACAGGATGATTAACTCCACAAGAGCATGTGTGTCTCGTGTATCTTTGTATCCACTGCCTTCCATTCCACCCACATCTTTGAATCGTACCTTACGTAGATGTGTTTAATATTTCCATTTAAAAGTTATGGACCTGATTGCACTTTAATTCAGTAAAGCAGCTGATGAGGAGCCAGCTTCCTAAATCATTTTTTCCATGCCGATTTCCTCATGAACAGCCTGAAGAAATATGGTCAAACAGAATGCAAGAGAAAGAAATCTTCCTGTTAGCTTCCGGGGTTAACGGGCACATTTATCTTTGAGAGAGAAGCAAGATTATTATTTAAATGTCTTATCTTTAGCTTCTGTGTTTCAGTTAAAGCATTCTTATAATATGGTTTTGGATTAGGAGGTTGGCAATAATATACGCTCTTGCCAGGACCCTGGAGATGATGTTTCCATTTAAACCCTTCTGATTAGAGGATGCCTTGACCTTTACAGGTCTTAAATCACTATAGACTGCTTACTGTTGCAGGGATGCTTTATTTTAACTTTTGTTAATGAAAATTGTTACATCTTTGGTATTGTTCAAAATGCCATTCGGTCCGGGTTTTAGATGGGCATTTTGTTACTGAATTGCTTCCCCTGCACAGTGATGTGTGGCGTGCAGCCTTTTGTGCTCATTCTCCTGCCTTTCCCCTGTTCTTCTTGAAGAAGCAGTCATCAGTGATGTATGCAGCTATAAGTAACAGACGCCTGACTCTCAGCGGCTTAAGCAAACAATATATTTTTGTTACATAATAACTGCATTTGCTGGAGTCAGTTCAGCAACTCAATGGTGTCGGCAAAGATCTAGGCTTTTTTCTTTATTTTTACTTGGCTTTCTTTAGCATTATGTCTTAAAGCTTGTTTTGTCAAGCGCCAAGTGTCCCCATTAAGTACAAGAAGGAGGAGATGGGAGGTGGGGTAAGCAGGAGACTTCTCCCCTCTTGCCTGTCCTTTTTATCAGGAAAGCAGAAACTTTCCCAGAAGCTCCCAGCTAATATTCCTTTATGTCTCGTTGGCCACAAGTGGGTCAGTGGTCCCCTTAGCTGCAAGGGAGGCTGTCAGGGTGCTTGCATTCCAAGTTCTGTAGCGAAGGCTGCAAGGGAGAAGGAGGTTGGTAGCAGATGTTACTAATGATTTGGGACTTACTGGAGAAATTGCATAATGGTCTAATTATGTAATTTCTACTCAACTGCTGTTCACATACTAGGTGTTCAAGTATTGAGTTGAAAAGTGATACCTCCTTCACGGGAATTTTGTGGACTTTTGTATTGACTTCCAAACTCTTGTGTAGAAAATCTTAGTTCCTTATTTGGACAGAGCTATAAAAGAGAAACACACACACACACACACACACATACACTCATACAACGTTTGAAGGTAAGTTACATCATAGCCTTTGGCCCCTAAGTACTGTGTGTGTTTCTCAAGAATAGGGCTATTTTCATAGATAACCACAGTATACTTATCAACTTCAGTAAAGTTAATATTGTTACAATACTTTAACCTACCATTCATATTCCAGTTTCGTCAATTGACCCGATAACTTTCTTTGTAACATTTTCAGTACAGGATCCAGTCTAGGGTTTGATATTACATTTAATTGTCATGTCTGTTTAGCCTCTTTAATCTAGAACATTTCCACAGTGGCACTGATTCCTCAGAGAGCCCCTTTTCCCGGCTGCCTGCTAAGATTCCTTAGATGCAGCAATTTTCAAATTTTTTGGTGTCAGGGCCCCTTTACCACTTTTGTTTATGTGGGTTATTGCAATTGATATTTAACCACGTTAGAAACTAAAACAGAAGTTTGAAAAATATTTTAATTGATTTAAAATAATAAACTCGTTACATGTTAACATAAATAACATACTTTTGTGAAAATAACTATTTTCCAGAACAACAAAACATACTTTGTGAAAAGAGTAGCATGGTCTTACATTTCTGCAACTCTTTTAAATGTCTGGCTTAATAGGAAACAGTTGGATTGTCATTTCTAGAGTGCTTTTTGTGTGTTGTGATACGTTATTTTGGTGGAAGTATATGAAGGGAATCAGGCCACATGCAGATAGGTAGTTAGAAAAGGGAGGAGTATTTTAATAGCCATTTCAGAAAATTGTAAATACTCTTCTTTGATACCCACCAGACGTCGATGTGATAGTTTCTTAAAGCATAGCTGCTATGTAAAATACAACGCCACGTCAGTGACCATTTCCTGTTATCTTACATTGAAATCCACTGGCCTATCTTGTACTTTGAATTGATGCTTTACCCGTGCGTGCTGTTATAACATGCCTTGGTCGTTTGGAAAATCCTGGCTCACTGAGTTATGCAGATCTTCCACATGTTGACTCCTTTCATGCTACAGTATCCACAAATCGCTTGTATAAATACCACAACTGACCTCATTCGAAAGACCCTTTAAGTACTGGGCAGCTGTCGAACTCATGGCGTCAGACAACAAGTTTACCGAAACTCTGTTTTTATCTTAAAAGCTCGACCTTTAGCATTTCTTCTCCTTGATGCCCTGAGTTCTAATGAAGACTGGGACCGCTTTCTGGGGCCTGCTTGTTCCTTGCTTCCTTCTCACTGAGTGGGAACGGTGGTGTTTCTGTCTAACTCCCACGAGGCTGACTGGCCCTCTTCTTGGTAGAGTTAGAGCTTTTAATTACCCGCGGCAGCCCTCGAAGAGGTGATAAGCGACAGGCATCACCACCACTTGGACAACACAGGTCGGCACTGATTAGCGCGGCTGGTGAGAGCCACGACTAATGAGGCCGAGGTCACGGACTCGGCCCCGAAGCCCAGGTAGCCGGCCACCCTCCAGATCGCCGCCCGCCGGGTCAGCTGCCTCCGCAGAGACCCGCTGCCTTCTGGAAGGGGGCCAGGGAGGCGCGAGCCAGCAGCCAGCAAGGGCTCCTTTCGTTTAAAACCAAACAAAATAAGAACAGGGTCTCTCATGTGGCACCCCCGGTGGTCCCTCTCTAGGAATATCAGACTTAATTACTTACAGTTCATTTGTTAGCCATTGGCTGGTTAATTTTTTAAAAACCCGATGATTAATTCGCATTCTTATAATAAGCAACATTAAGATCTATTAATGAGAGTTCAAATGGATCAACGATTTAGTTTTCTTAATAAAATGAACCGGGAAAGTATTGTTCAGGAGGAACTCCATACTGTGAGCGTGCCCTCTGCCTGTTTTGTGACCTTGACTTGTTTTGCGAGCCAGAAATGGAGGGCAGGGCAAGCTGCTCGCGGTGCGTCCGCCCGCGGCTCTGACTCCCCAGGGCGAAGCCGGGCTGGGCGAGAGGACGGCGGAGTGTCCACGTAGCTCGCAAGTATCACAGGCTGAGCAGGGCGAGTCCGCTGCACCCTGCCCTGTCCCTTTCCTGCTGTACCCCCGGTGACGCTCGCCGAGCCAGGCTGACCGCAGCCTGTGACCCACGTCACACCCAGGACCGGTGGGGGGACGGTGCACTGGCTTCAGAGACGTGCCCGCAGAGGCGCGCCTGTCGGTAAGTCCAGCGCTCCGCTGCCCGGCGTGAACGTCCGTCTGCACCGCGCGTCTGGATTAAGCGGCCCCCGGGAGGGAAGGTTCCAAAGGGCAGGTCCAGCTGGCGAAACGCGGGGAAAGAGGCACGGAGCCGCGCCGTGGCACGAGCCTGCCCCCAGCCCCCGAACAGCGACCGAAAAGCAGCGGTTGGAAAGCGGCGCGGCGCCTTCTCCCGAGCGGTGGCGCGCGGCACGGAGGCGACTCGGCGAGGAGCTGGTCGCGCGTCACAGAGCCGTCGGGCTGCAGAGGCCCGGCTGGGCGGTGCGCGCGGGGCGGGAGGCCCGGGCCTGAGCCCAGCGCTCCGGGCTCTGCGGCCTGGACGCGGGACCAGAGCCGGCGCGGGTCCCGAGAGTCGGTCCCCCGCCCGTCCCTGCCGCCTGGGGGCCCCGGCTGAGCGAGCAGCGCATGAGCTGCCCCAGCCCCGAGGGTGCTGCCAGTGCACTTGGCGCCCGCGAGCGCTGGGGCGCCTCGGCCCCGCCGGGAAGTCAGCCGGGGCCTGCGGGCCGGTGCTCTTCCCGCGGGCTTCCGCGCGCTCGCTCCGCGCGGCGGGGACGATGTTTCCGTTCAGGCTCTTCGGCGCCTCGCCGTGTGCGGCGCGCGCCCCGCCTGGGACGGCCCTCTCCTCCCGCCTGTCCCCTCCTGGGCGCGACCGTGGCCTTGCTCGCCGGCCGAGGGAGTTGTGCCCGCCGGCTGCGGTCGGGGGCCCTCCGCTCCGGCGGGAGCGGCGGCGGCCTTGCAGGGCAGGTGCCAGGCGCTTAGGTGCCAGCGTGGTGCCCGTGCGCTCGGAGCCTTGGAGCTCCGTGTGAATCTGCGGCCGCGGGAGAGCAGCCTCGCGCACCGGTCGCTGAAGAACGGCAGAGCTTACCGTCCTCTGTTCTGGAACCGTCCACTTACCCAGGCTCCTGCAGCTTCAGAGCTAGAACCGGGATGGAAATGCAGGCTCCCCAACTCTGCGGCCTCGCCAGGATCCCGGCCTGAGTCACACTGAGCTAAAGCGGGCACGCGGGGCTCTGCAGACTCCACCCGCCGCTACGTTTCCAGCCTCCCTCCGAACCTCCTGTTCCTGATGCTCTGACCCTGCTGGCCTCTGTTTTGTTTCTCGAACATTCCTTCCCAGCCCAAGGCTGCCGCACTTGCTGTTTTTCCTTCCTGGATGGGAGCTCCCTCCCCCAGCTCTTCCCATCACTGAACGCAGCTCAAGTCTTGCCCTTCCGAGAGGCCAGCCCTGACTGCCTGCTCTCCCGTGACCTCAGCCTCCGGTTACTGTTATCGTGCCCAGTAGTCTGCCCGGCAGGGGTCGTGCTGTGTAGCTCCTGGAAGCCCCATCCTCTGGGTTCCCTGTGAATGATGCCCCTACGGTCGGGCCACAGAGTGATCCTCAGAAGCTTTCTTATCTTGGGGTAGGGCTGATCACGGTCAGGCCAGCTGCAGGGGAGGCAGACTGCCAAGTTCCAGACCCTGGACTCAGATCTTCTGCGGGGGTGGGGCAGGTGCTGGGGCGACAGGCCAGCTACAGCTTTGGAGACACGGTGCGGACTCACAGTTGCGCAGTAATTGGGGCAGGTGATGATGGGAGGGAGGGAAGGCCACAGGTTTTCCAAGAGGCAGTGAGCAAGCGAGGGGACGAGCCCGCGGTGGGGACCACTGGCGGCTCAGAGGAGCCAGTGAGGGGCGCCAGGAGTGGGGGTCTAAGTGAGCAGCAGGGAGAGACTGTCAGCAGGTGACAGAACCCCAGTCACCCGGGCAGGACCGCGAGAGGGGAGCCGCCGGAGCAAGGCAGGTCACCTGTCCTCAGGGGGCTGGGCTGTCAGGCAGTGACCTCATCGCCAGAACTGGGAACGGGCTGCGTGGAACCTCGGTCACCGGGACGAGCCAGGGGCTCAAGCTCCTCAGTCCCCGTCTTAAGGACCCATCCTTCCTCCAGTATGTCAGGAAGCTCTGCTCAGGGCTAGGAAGCCAGGAGGACGTGGACTCAGGACACAGTCCCAGGAGGGCGCGGGGAAGAGCTTATTACGACTGAGAACCACATGGAGAAAAAAAAATCTGATCATTTGATACATTAAATACAGTAATTTTTCACTTGAACATTTACTTGCATTACACCCTCCTGGAACGGTGACAGAAGAATACATAACCCCACCCCCCTTTTTCTTTTCAAATAACAATTTTTTCCAATGACACAGAAGAAAGGATTCCCAAGTTGGCTCAGGGTTCCCATCGCCTGGTATATGGATCTCACGGAGAAACTTCAGCAGGAGAACCAGAGTTCACTCCGTCCTGCCGACACCCCCTCCCTCTCTTGGGATTTAAACAAGGACATGTGAGGCAAACAGAGACTCTCAGCAGAAAGTCTCATGAAAATTGGTGCAAAGTGTGATTTTAAATATGGCTGGTGCCCAGGGGTGAGGCGGGAGGGAGGGATGAACAGGTGGATTTTTAGGGCAGTGAAACTACTCTTAATGATAAAGCTGGATACTTTTGTCAAAACCCACAGAATGTACAACACAAAGAGTGAACCCAAATGCAAACTACAGACCTGAGTTCATAATCACATATCGATATTAGATTATCAGTCGTGACAAACGTGTCACGCTAATGCAAGATATTAATAATAGGAGAATTTGTGTGCATGGCTTCTAGGGGGAGAGAATTGAGGGATAATATGGGAACTCTCTGTACTTCTCTCTCAATTTTTCTGCACATCTACAACTGCTTTAGGGGCTTCCCTGGCCATCCAGTGGTTGAGACTCCGCTCTTCCACTGCAGGGGACGCGGGTTCAATCCCCAGTCGGGGAACTAAGATCCCACGTGTTGCGCGGCACGGCCAAAAAAAAAAAAAAAAAAACTTCTTAAAAATAAGATCTGATATTTAAAAAAATCTAAACTTCCAGCTATAAGATAAATAAATACTAGGGATGTATATGATATGGTACAATATGATAAATAGAATTAATACTGCTGCTGTACATTGTGTATGAAAGCTGTTAAGAGAGAAAATCCTGAATTCTCATCACAAGGAAAAACATTTTTTTTAATGTTGTATCTCTAGGAGATAACGGATGTTCACTAAACGTATTGTGGTCGTCATTTCATGATGTGTGTAAGTCACATAATTCTGCTGTACACCTTACACTTACACAGTGCTGTATATCAGTTATATCTCAAAACTGGAAGAACACAATCTAAAAAAGAAGTGGCTGGGTCACAATGAACAATTTGAGTGGGAAGCCACTCAGAAAAGTACAAAAGGGCCAGAGAGAAAGGGCACATGCACCCTGTTTCCTTTGCTACTTTTTACACCATAAGGATGGACATACTCGGATGAGAAACCCTTCTCGCGTTTGCACGACGATAATAGTAATGAATTATGAGGTTTCTGAGGTGGATAGGTGTACAGATATCCAAACAAAGGAACAAAAATCACCAAAGTAAGTATCAGGATCTCCTTCACATTCTATGGTCTTTTTGTCTGTTGGGATCTCTTTCTCCCTAGGTGTGAAATAGAGACAAGTTAGATGAGTTTCCCTTTCTAGTATATTTAAAAGAGGATCTTGGAGTCAAGCAAAATTGGAAGAAAAAAATTGGAACTAGAAAGGATAGTGCTGGGTGAAATTCAGCAGAAGGGCTCCATGGTGAAACAGACTAAGGGTGGTGAGGAGTTTGCAAGTTGAGGGAAAAATGGAGAAAAAAATAGTTATTCTTGAAGGCCTGAAATAGACAAAAGTGGAGACATTTAAAGGGATAGGAGCGCCGGGAAGAAATAAGTCAAGGACAGCACTGAGGAGAGGGTACAGGTTCTTAGGAGAATAGAGAGTGGTCAGTCCTTTCAGGAGGAGCCGGATGGGGTTACGGGGTAGGTCGACTGACCCGAGTGCTGCTATCGTGTCTGAAATGACCCCTTTACGAAACAGCCGCCCACCGCCGTGTGCACGGCAGCGCTGGTCACGAGAGCCAAGAGGTGGGAGCAACCCAAGAGGCCACTGAAGGATGGGCGGATAAACAAACTGTGGCATCTCCACGCAATGGAACATTATCCAGCCTTAAAAAGGAAGGAAATCCTGACGCCTGCTGCAACACGGATGAACCTTGAGAACATTATGCTAAGTGAAGTAATCCAGTAACAAAAAGGCAAATACTGCATGATTGCACTTATACGAGCCACCCAGGGTAGCTAAAAATACATAGAGACAGAAAGTCGCAGGGTGGTTACCAGGAGCTGAGGGCGGCGCGGATGGGGAGGTTGTTTAATGGATACAGAGTCTCAGTTTTGCAAGACGAAAAAACTCTGGAGGACACACTTCACACCACTGAACTGTGCTCTTAGACGTGATTAAGATGGTCAATTTTATGGTACTTGTGCTTTACCACAATGAGAAATAAAACCAAAACAGCTGCCCCACCCCTGGAGTGGCCACCGGGGGCCACATCGTGAATTTTCTCATCATTTTGGGGGACCTTCTGAGCTGCACTCCTGACTTAGCCCCCTTGCTCTGTCCCTCTCTACAGTCACTTGGTCCCCAGCCATCCTTGCTCTCAACTCAAGGATCCAAGGAAGCACATGCTCAGCTTCCTGCGTTATGCCTTGTGTTCTCTGCCTGAGGGTCTCGGGCTGTCTCAGGAGGACAGCCTTGCCTTGCCCGCTCCCTAGGACCCCGCAGTGCAGACTGCCCCCCACCGTGAGTGCCCCTTAGCTCCCTGGGCCTCTCACCCCGGGGCTCGGCCAGATGCCACCCTCGTTGGCATACGTACAATTGTAACACGACTGTGCAGGGAGCAGGGCTTGCTCTGGACCCCGTGCTCCCGAGAATTCGAGGCAGAGCCGAATTTCTATTATCACTTAGTAATTGGAGTTTTGCAGGCTTGGGATTACTGCTAATGGAAAGCAAATGGGCTAAGAATCAAGAAATAAGCACTTCAACAGCCAGCGCCACTCAGTAAAGCAAGGAGGCTATCGTGGCACTTTACGTGGCTAGAGATCATCATTTGTAGAAAGATTTGCAAACTCCTCACTGGCCCAGAGACACGATGCCCTACTAGGCTGTCCAGCGGCCCTGCCCTGCCTGGCGGGAACAGCCAAGCGGCTTCCCCGGGGGGAAGCACGGCTGGCTGCCCGAGGCCCAGGCGCACCTCCTTGGCAGGGGAGAGATTTAATTTTGTCTTCGCTCTCTGTCTGGTACCCCCACCTCAGAGAAGCCCTCGGAGTCCGAAGCCCTTCCGTATGCCCCGCCCTAGACTCCGTCAGCCTTGTCGCCCGCCGCGGCCCAGAGGACAGGCGGGGACAGGCCCGCTGCCGGCGAGGGGCCCGGCACAGTGGCTCTTGACTCTGGGAGAGAGAAGCGGCTCTAAAGACTGACGTTTCCCGGGGTTTGCTGACCTCTGGTCTCCAGGCTCATCTTGCCCTTTCTCCTTCGGGGATAGTGTCAGCCCATCATACATTTACATGAGGGGCCTCTTCTCCACAGATCACACCACCCCCTTTCCAGTTGCTAAAAGGCAATTTAATATGCAGAAGCTCCGCTAGAACAGCATTAGGTTATGACATGAGGAAATGGAAAAAAGAAAAAAAACAACAACACAACAACCTAAGCCCACTCTCCGCCCTTCAGTCGTCCTCTGAGAGTGACGTGGCCATTGCCCAAGGACGGGGCAGGTGTGCTGTGGTCTTGGGCTCAGCCAACAGGAAGGAAACAGAGGCAAGTTCAGCTGTTGGCCAAAGGCTGTCAGGACTCATGTGAGTTCTCAAGTTCAAGTTGGTCCGAGGTCTGGAGGGGCTCAGGTTTCCACTCCCTCGGGCTGGCAGACGCTGGGACATTTCCAGACCACCTCCTGGAGGTGTCCCTCAACCCGTCCACTCAGCGGTGACAACCTCACTTAGCCATTAAATGTCACTGCAGCCCTTTCCCACAGGGGACAGAATCTACATCTAGCCATAAAAAAGGTGATGAAATGAAAGAAGTTGTGTAATGACATTTTTTCCCAGCAGGTTTGTCGTGTCTGCTGCACGGAGGAGGATTGCTTTCCGTAGATCTTGGTCCAGCAGAACAAACACACCTATTTCTTTCCGGTTGAGGAGACAGCCGTTCCCATCGGCATAATGAAGGTATTGTAAGCTGTGACTCTTACAAAGTCTGAGGGAAACCAATCTGAAATCTTGACAGATATGATCTTTCCAGGACGCACTGTTCGTTGACGGTGGCGAGAGACCTCAATTAATTTACGAACGAGGACAGCGGGATGTGACCCCTTGTGCGTAGTCTAGGTGGGGCTGTGCCTGTCTGCATTTATGTTCTGGTAATTTAAAAGGATTTATATTAAGCTTTTCTTTCATTTTGAGAGTAGATTAAAATTCTAATGGAAACCATTTGTATGCATTTGTTGAATTGAATAGTATTTATGGCTGTGTTAAAAAAAGCGCTGCAAAATTCTGCTGATAATAAAGTCAGTGAAGCAAGAACAAGTGTGAAAACAGGACGAGAAGGCTGAATAGAAACCACACTGTATCATATAAAGTAGAATGAGGGAGCCAGGCCGGGCAGAACGAGGCTGGGATTAGGCCCCGGAATGGGATAGGTTTCCTTATTTAGTGTGAGGTTTTTATAGCTCTCTTATGACTTAAAACCAAATTTACATTTCCAAATAGGCCAGATCAGGCCTCACAAACCCCATGGCCATGTCACCCTTTCCCATCGTTCTTGAACCTGTGCCAGTGTCCAGGACACACGGGAAGGAAGAAAAACCTAAGCAGCGACCCGGAGAAAAGATGCTGATCCCAGGAAAAGAGGACACAGCGCGTAAGAGGCCAGAGGTTGGCAAGTAAGGGGCAAATCTGAGCTTAGGAGTGTCGGGCAGGTGGCAGGGAGGTTGCCCCCGGCACCTTCGGGGCGGGACCAGGGACGTCCCGGTACTCAGATGTGTCCGTGCGCCCCTGGTGTCCACGTTCGTCGCCGTGGCCACTTGGCCGGTACCTGGACTTGGAGACACTGCAGTGACCTCCGTGGTGAAGGGCAGGGCGCGCTCAGCGGCCTTACGCCAGCCGCAGAACGAGTGCCAATGACGTGACGATCTGCGAACACAAGCATGCACAAGGCTTTCTCTCTGTCACCTTCTCCAGGGGACAGAAGCTCGGGCCTCCTATCTTGCTGGGAGGGCAGAGAAAGCTGACATCCTGCCGGCATCCATCTCAGAGCCGACAGAGGGCATTTCACCAGGAAACTCACATTTTCTCAGAAATAGCATCTTAGAGTCAGGGAAACACCAAGCATGATGGTTAACAGCTCTAAGCGAGAAGATGGAAATTTCCTGAGAGCCCACACTGCTCAGCTCCTGGGCTGCTGTTCTTTCCTCCCAGTTGTAAGCATATTCTTTAACAGAGTTGCACGGATGTCATAAAATGCCTTACAATGCATCAGAGCAGAATTGTGCATTAGCGAATTTCACAGATGTAAAGCTGTGTTGCTGTCAACAGAAGCCTGCGCAGAAAATCAGGGGTCTCTTAAGAAAGTACCGTCTTCTCTCAAAATTACACCAAAGCCGGAAATGTGGACATCGCCACACCGCCCAAAGCACAGCCCTGCGAGTCTCACCGGCCCCAGAGTCTGGACACTTCTCCTCTATTTAGTTCACGTTGCCTCTGTGAGGCTAAAACATGGGTCTCTCTGGTCACCTGTGTACCCCTGGTACCCAGCACAGTTCCTGGCACACAGAAGGTGCTCAACACATCTTTGCTGAGCTAAACATATATGTTCTAGGCCCCAGGGGAGATGCGACATGAGAGAAACAAGCAAGGTTCCTGCTGGTCCCAGGCTAGAAACCTCAGCCGGGGTGGGTGGTGTCCGCACCTAGTGGGCACCCAGCTCAGGTCTCAGCCTAAGTTAGTTACTAGTGACAAGTGTTCAACACTTACTTTTCTATTAACTGCCCTTCACCCCCAATATCAGAACACCACTTTATATAATTTAGTAGAAACCCAGGGCTTCCCTGGTGGCGCAGTGGTTGAGAATCCTCCTGCCAATGCAGGGGACACGGGTTCGAGCCCTGGTCTGGGAAGATCCCACATGCCGCGGAGCAACTAAGCCCGTGCGCCACAACTACTGAGCCTGTGTGCCACAACTACTGAAGCCTGCGCACCTAGAGCCCGTGCTCCGCAACAAGAGAAGGCACCACGGTGAGAAGCCCATGCACCGCAACGAAGAGTAGGCCCTGCTCGCCGCACCTAGAGAAAGCCCGCGCGCGGCAACGAGGACCCAACACAGCCAAAAATAAAAGTTAATTAATTAATTTAAAAAAAAAAATAGAAACCCATAAGCCAGTTGCTAGAAATTTTACATACTTTTGTCCTCCTTGGATTCCCGAATTAATCCTGGAAAGCAGGTGACATTATTATTATCATCATCTCATTCACGAATGAGAAAAGAGTCGTGGAGAGATTTGATAGCTCACCTATTGTCGTATAGCTGCTGTGCAGGAGAGGAGAGTTTGATTTCACGTTTGATTCCAAGCCCAGTTAGCAAGTACTGGCTGGGCGTCGGTGCCCGGCACCGTGCTGGGCAGGGTTAGGGGTGTCACAATACACTGTCCCTGCCCTCAAGAAGCTCATCAACTGATAAGGGAAGCCCTTCATAAGCAAAAAAAAAAAAAGATTGCCTAGAATGCCAAGCATTATTCTAGCGGAATGTGTGGAAACTCGCTTGGCCAGACCAACTCACCAGGGCAGGTGGCGGATGGCATCGGGTTTTCCACAGGAGGGGAACTTGCACTCGTTCTTGGAAGATGAATATTTTTGCCAGGACCGCCACAGGAGTACCAAGGCAGGTAAGGTCTGTGCTCAAATGTCACCTTATCTGTGAGGGTGCCCCTAACTCCCCCATATAAAGAGCAAACCCACTCCCATTCGGCCACAGCACCCTGAGCCTGTTTTGTTTCTTTCCACCCGGCACTCAACATATACAACACGCCCCATGTATTAGGCTGAATGGTGGTCCCCCCCAAATGTCCACGTTCTCATCCTCAGAAGCTGTGACTATGTTAGCATACACAGCACAATGGACTTGGCAGATTTGATTATGTTAAGGATCTTGAGATGGGGAGATTATCCTGCATTATCCAGGAGCCCCTGACGGAATCGAGTCCTTATAAAAGGGAGGTGGGAGTTCAGAGGAGAGAAGACGCTCTTCAGCTTCTCTTGAAGATGGAAGAAGCTTCTAGAATGTGGGAAGCCATGAGTCACTATTAGATGCTGAGAAAGACAAGGATGTGGATTCTCCCCTGGAGTCTCCAGAAGGAGCCAGTCCTGCTGGCTCCTCAGTTTTAGTCCCGTAAGACCCATTTTGGACTCTAACCTTCAGAACTGTAGGAGAATAAATGTGTTGTTTCAAGCCACTACAGTTTTGGGAATTTGTGTCACAGCAGCAATAGGAAACTCATACACCACACATCTCCTGGGTACGTGTTCATCACCTGTCTTCCTCCACTGGAGGATGAACTCCACGAGACTCAGGGACTTTCTCTACCGTCTTGACCCTTGTATCCTTGCTGGCACAGAAGGGGCGCCCCACGAGTGCTTGTTGAATGAAGGAAGACAGAGGGAGGCTGTGCAGAAAGAGGAACGACTTGTGGGGAGGGGTCCTGGGGTGTGAAAGATCACGGTGTTCTCTAGAATGGCCGGTGGACGTGGTTACTCCATTAGCTGCAAGGGGGAAGGGGCGGGGTTTGGAGATGCTGGAGGGAGCTGATGCTGGAGCATTTGTCCTGTGAGTGAGGAAGAATCTTTACGGGTGTTACGTAGAATGGAGGCATGACCATATTTGCTGACTGCTTTCTAAGTGATTTTTAAAGTATTTTCCCTGTTTATTGTTTTTTCTTTTTAAATGCTCTATGGAGTTATTTCTTTTTGTGTTATTTTATTTTATTTATTTATTTATGTATTTATTTATTTATTGGCTGCATTGGGTCTTCATTGCTGTTTGAGGGCTTTCTCTAGTTGCAGCGAGCGGGGGCTACTCTTCATTGTGGTGCGTGGGCTTCTCATTATGGTGGCTTCTCTTGTTGTGGAGCACGGGCTCTAGGCGTGATTTTATTGATTTTATTGCATTTGCGCCCCTCCTACCATCTCACTGTAGCTTCTCCTTTGTCTTTGGACGTGGGGTATCTTTTTTGGTGAGTTCCAGTGTCTTCCTGTCGATGACTGTTCAGCAGTTAGTTGTGATTCTGGTGCTCTTGCAAGAGGGAGTGAGCACATGTCCTTCTACTCTGCCATCTTGAACCAATCTCCTATTGTTTATTGTTACAAATTGGGAATATATACAAACATGGGCTAAAAAATAAAAGTCACTCATAATCTCATTTCCTAGAGATAGCCACTGTTGCCATTTTAGTGGAGGTGTGTGTGTTATTTCTCCTTTCAAAATTGGGATTATACTTTATATACTACTTTGAAACTGGCATTTTTCCCTTAATGTGGATTTCCCCATGTCATTAACTATTCTTATAAAAGCATGATATTTAATGACTACATAGTATTCTATCATACTACCATAACTAAATTTATTTAACCAGTTCCCTCTAACTGGACATTTCTTTTATTCCCTCAATATTTTGTTATTAAAAGTAATAATAGCAGTGCCTGGTATATAGTAAGCATTTAAGATTTGTTGAATAAGTGAATGAATGAATGATTCAGAGAACATTCTCATGCATAAATCTTTCTTGTATCTCTGCTTCTTTAGGAAAATGATTCTTGCAAGTCAAAGTGTTGGGTCAAAGGCTGTATTTTTTTTTTAATGACTCTCAACACATATGGCCAAATTGCCTTTCAAATATGTTGTAAAAATTATAACCCCACCAGCAATATATGAGTGCATAATTTCACTGCATCCACTGCCTCAGTGGTGGTATTGTAATTTTTAAATCCCTTATTTGCATTTTAGAAAAGTTTCCATGGGGACAGGGAGGTAGGTAGTAGTTAAGGGGTCGTGTGAAGTTCAGGCAAACAATGGTAGGAACCCGAAATATAGCCACGGAGGTTATATCAGAAAGAAAACAGATCTGAGAGCTATGCAGGATGGAAAGTCTATGGGACTTGAACGCAAAAGATTGGAAGAGATGTTAGAATCCAGGTTTCTGTGTTGGGTAGAGTATTGGTTAGGAATCTTTGTTGCAAATGACAAGAAACAGCTCTGACTTCATTAAGTAGGGCTTTATTGTGAGGATATGGAGCGAATCACAGAGTCAAAGCCGAGGCACCAGGCCCCAGAAACACTGGGACCCCAGCACCACTCAGGGATCCAAGAGGCAGAAAGGAATGGCCACCACCAGCTCAGGACCCTGCTCTCAGGACATGGCAGTTTCTGTGTCACTTTACTGAAGGTTCAAATTCCACGGGGAAGGATTAATCTGGTTCACTTTGGGTCAACTGTCTATCCTGTCGCCAGAGGCAGTGGGGCCCATTCGTGGACAATCCTGCCAAGAAGATCGAGAGGACTATACTGTTCCCTGCAGAAGACCACTTCAGTGAATGCCAGGTGTGCAAAAACCAATGGCTGACTTCTCCATATGGGGGTGCCTTCGTGGCAGCAGGGGTTATGGAGGTGGATGGAATATTTGGGACAAGTGGGGTGGTCCAGAGCTGATGAGATCATTACTTCCTATGTTTTAACAGTTCCTGCTCATATTTCAATGTCTCAGTGAATACAGGGATGACTCCTTTCTAAGAAGAGGAGATGGGAAGGAGATAGAAATAGGCCTTCTTGACCTTGTTGGGATCCTGGCTCAAATATCCCTTTGCCTTTGCCCTCTAGCTGCCAACAAACAGCCTTCACTGAATCCACTGTGACAGTCAGTCTGTGACCACCCATATTTTATGCTCCATCTATCACACCGCAAAGTTGCTTTTGGGAAGCCGCTGCCCACCCAGAGACATTTCCCCCAGCCCCACTTGCATTGAGATAGAGCCACGTGACAAGTTCTCATGAATGGAAAGACTTGGAACAGGGTTTTTTAGAAGCAATGTGCCTTCTCTATTTTCTTTTCCCCTTTTCATTAGCTTGAAGCAGACGGGATGGTTGAATCACAAGCTGCAAGGAGCCTGGGACCCTGAATCACCACATGGGAAAGCTATACACTGGCCAGGAGCCATCATGTGAGTGAGAAACAAACTCCGAGTATGCTACACCATTGAAATGTTGGGGTTTATTTGTTACTGCCACCTCATAAACTCCTCTGGATACTCATTTAATAAAGCGCTGAGAAGATTTAAATTAGCAGTGGGCAAAAAGGACCCTATAGGATTCCAGAATAACATGATTCTTAAAAATATAGACAATAACCCAGCAATTCCACTCCTAGGTACGTGCCCAAGAGAAATGGAAACATACATCCACAGAAAAATTTTATACGTGAATGTTCCTAGCAGCATTATACATAAGAGCCCAAGAGTGGAAACAATTCAAATGTCCATCAGCTGATGAACGGATAAATAAAATTAAATGTCCATATGATATTATTCAGCAATAAGAAGAAACTAAGTATTAGTACATGCTATAATATGAATAAACCTTGAAAACTATGCTAAAGTGAAAGAAGCCAGTTACAAAAGACCATGTATTATAGGAGTCCATTTATGTGAAATATCCAAAATAGGCAAATCTATAAAGACAGAACTAGATGAGTGGTTGCCAGTGGGTGGCAGGGGTGAGGGCAGGCTGGGAGGAAATGGGGGGTGACTGCTAATGCGTGTGGAGTCCCTTTTTGGGGGATGAGAAGGTTTGACAATTGATGGTGGCGATGTTTGCACAACTCTGTGAATACACTAAAAAGCACTGACTTGTACACTCTAAATGGTGAGTTGCATGGCATGTGAACCATATCTCAATAAAGCTATTTTTTTTTTTTAAGAAAGAGAGAAACATATAGGGAATAACAACACAATGAGATCATGACAGGAGGAAACAACTAAACCCGACCGACCATCTCCTCTCGTCCTAGGGACCAGTCTCACAGGGCAAAGGCAAGGCAAGCGACAGCTTCCGGATGAAAGCAGAGCCATCTAGCAGTTCTGCAGAAATAAGCAGAGTGCCTGTTTCACAATGAGGGTGAAGACTCTCTGGATTCCACAGGATAACAAAGCTTTGTTTCCAAATAAAGTATGAAAATGAAGATCAAAGGGGAGCTGACCCAGCACCAATCCTAAAAGGGTTCAAAGAGACCATAGATCTTTGCTGGCAAAAGTATTAGAACTAAAGCGACACAACCAAAGACACTTCACAAGAAACTGAATCGTAGAGAAGAGCGACTTGAGCTTGTCAGTATCGCCAGAACTGGAAGGAGATCGTGTTGGCGCCTGGAAGCGTGTGAGCAGGTGAGGAACAGCCGAGCTGAGATGAACTCAGACACCCGTCAGGGTGCCACTGTGAAAAGCATGAAGTCCTCTCCCATATGACATATTATTGGGATGTGTCAACATTACTTTCATCTGAATGGAAGGAGAAAAACAAACAAACAAAAGAAGCCAAAGGGACTCTCAAATATTTTACTGTGAATTTGTACTCTGAAAGGAAAATCAGAAAACTGAATTCATGATGACTGATTAAAAACATCATTGTTTGCAGGCAGAGATCAAAAGCTAGCAAGATTGTGGTGCCTTAATTTAGGGGGGACTCTGCTAGCCCCCAGTCAATGAATCTCAGACTTCTTAACCCCCCACTGTAAGAGCTCCGAGCCCCCCGATACCTCCCCCAACTCCAGGCAGTCCTGGGGACCCTGGTTTCTGAAACCCAGGGCAGACCCTCGACTGAAGAGAGGCTTGTGGAACAGATGTTCTGCTTTGTGGCATTAGCAAGTCTTAGGTGCTCACCAAGGTCTGACCGATTCCAGACGAAAACCTTGGAAGCTTTCTGTCAGAAGAGAGAGGCATGCAGCATTGATAGGGAATTTCAAGTTTGATGAAATAAAACATGGGCTTGCTCCTAACAAGCATACGATTTTATTAGTTCTGTAGACTTCTTCTCTCGAGAAGGCACCTCTTGCTGCCTTTCTTAGGGAAGGAGTCCTCTGTTTTATTGTGGAGGAAGGAAAGGGCACAAGGTAGGGGCTTTTCCATCCTCCTGCCCCCTGGTGGGTCAGCGGCACTTTATAGATGGGGAGACAGGGGTGTGGAAATGTTTATTTTCTCTCCCTGGTCCCGAATTCAAACCCAGCCCTGACCTCCAAGTTCACAGTCTTTCCATCGCTTCCCACAGCCTCCAGAGAAAAACGGCTTCCCCTTCTCCCCCTTGTGCAAGAAAAATGAGCTTCCCTCGTTTCCTCTGGGGGAAAGTGGTGGGAACAAAATTACCTTGTGTTAGTAGGTAATTCATGCTGCTGGCTGCACTGAATTATTTTGATAGGTTCAGGCTTCCTGACTTCCAGAGGCTCTTATTTATGGCTTATTTTCTGGTGCAAGTTAAGAGTAAAGTGGATGCCCATCCTTTCTGGTTAGCTCAGAGCCTGGACCCGGCAAAAGCTGAAGGGAGGCTGTGGGACGGGATTCAGACTCACCTCTGCCATCCCGGGTCCTGGCTGGGCTACAGCTCTGTGTGGTTCTATGTGGTTGAGATTTTTGTGAGAAACGTGGGTGCCGGGATTCCTTTCTCCAGCAGCGTTTCCAGGACCCCGGTCTGTGTTGGAACATGGGGGGCTGTGGCTTGGTCACCTGGTTTGAGGCTGGTCCATTTGGTAAATGCAGGAGAGGCTGCTCCTTCACTAAGACCCAGAGGGTGACGGGCAAGTCTCTCGGGGTGTTTCCCGTCCTCAGCCTCACCTCGTGCCACTTCTCCAGCGTAGCTGCTTATTTTTTCTCCCCTTAGCCACTGCGGCCTGCTGACACCAGAAACACATGGGAAGTTTTTCCGAGTGTGGTTTTAACTCAGGGATTCTTAAACTCTTGCGGGGCAAGGACACCTTTGGCCCTAAAGGGATCTATGGATCTCTTTTCAGAACAATATTTTTAAATGCATAAAATAAGATACAGGGCATTACCATGGAAACCAGTTATATTGATATACAATTATCAAAGTATTTTTTAAAACTCACTTGTGATAGAGAAAATACGTGCTTTTTTATTAATGACTTAAACAACAAGATCCCCGGTTTAATAACCACCATAGTTTTGAAGTAGTGATAAGGGTAAATAATATTTCGAGATATTTTTAGCAATTAGCACTGGGGTGTGAAAATATCTGTGATTTCTATCGGGAACAAACCACAGGAACTGCTAATACTGCCATGGGTCAGTGCTTGCATTTATAATGAAAGGAAATGTTAAATTTCAGCTAGAGGTTAGTGAAAATAAAGAAGTAATTGTTTTCTTACCCAACTTGAGGTTCCCCCTGAATTCACAGAACTCCTGAAAAAAGCCTAGCTTTCTTCCCTCAAGATTTGTTAGAGAAATAACTAATTTATTACTGTTCTTGTTATTTTCCTTTTTCAAGTTCTTCTAATTTCCGAATTACTTGATTTCTCATGTTCATCCTCTCTGCAGGCTCGGAATTCTTTTCTCAGTCTTTTGAACAACTTTCCTTTCTTTTTTAAAAAAAGCGTTTTACTTCTCTCTTCTCTTTCTTAAGTCTGAGGTCCTCCCATCTCTGGAGGCTGGAGGTCCACCCTCCTCTGGATTCTAGGGTTTTCCAGCCTCTGGAGTCTGGGGTCCCCCTGTCCTCTTGTGCCCCTCGCCTGTGAATCGCCTGTAGTGGCCCCTACCTTTTTGCTTTTTTGCCTGTTTAGCCCCTAAAACAATTTTGAAACAGTGTGTATCTCGTCACACATTTTTAGGTAAACAGCTCAAAATTTTAATTATATGTTTAAATCATTTTAAAAGATTTATTTTCCTGCATATTTTATATTGTCTACCTGCTTTAAACCCATATTGTATTAAAATCTTGGAGCTGCAGATTTTAGCTCATCCAATTCATGAAACCAAAATGACAAAGCCAGTCTTTGCTCTCACATCAATCAGCGAAATCAGACATCATTTGGTAGAAGATGTATCAGTCCCCATGACGACCACCTCAGTTCTGCCTTTGAGTCCTGGCCTCAGCTGGAGAGGGGTAGCCGGTGGGCAGAGACGGATGCAGGTGGAGGGATGGGGCAGTGCCTGGGCTCCTTGCCCAGGTAAACTGCTCCGTTCAAAGCATCTAACGCTCTCCTTGCCTCGCCCTCAGGGCGTCCTCAGGAATAGTGCCTTCTGGCATTGTCCATTTTCTGGTGTCCTAGAGATGTTTACACTCCAGAGCGACTCAGGATGAGTGACGGGAAGCTTTTCTTTTTCTTCCCCTCCGGTTTTATTGAGATATAATGGACACACAGCACTGTATAAGTTTAAGGTGTCTAGCGTAATGATCTGACTCCCATGCATCATGAATGATTACTACAGTACGTTTAGTGAACACCCATCATCCCTATGGATGCAACATAAGGAAGGTCTTCTTACTTCTGTTCACTGAAGAGACAGTTGCACAAGGGGACCGAGTGAGGGATAAACACTGCACGATGCTGGCATATTCTCGGATGGATCAGTTTCAGGAAGTTGAGAACCTGGAAGTGGATTCCCCGAAATCTGTGAGGGCTTTGGTTTCTCTGAAGACTCATGAAATAACGAAAGGGGCTATTCCCTCCTTGATTAACTGCTTATTCCCTCCTTGAGATCAGTCACGCCGCCAGCACTTCTCAGTTCTCCAGTCACCAGAGAGTCCCTGAGAACCTACCACATGCCAATACCATGCCAGCCGTCAGGGACAGCCAAGCCACGGTCCCTGCTCCGTCTGCTGCAGAGTCAGGAAAAGGGGACAAAGGCGGGATCGTGAAAGAGACAGGGAGTCCAGAGGGGAGAGCTCAGCTAAGCGGGGTGGCAGGCGTGCCCAGGGGGCCAGGCAGGCTTCCCGGGGAGATGTGTCCGCTGAGGCTGCAGGGGCGGCCCGAGAGACCACAAGAGAGGGGGAGGGACGCGTGAGAGTGGGGAAGGGCTCTGCGGGCCCAGGAACCAGCATGGGCAGGGGCTCGGCGGCTAGAGCGGGAACACGGAGGAATACAACGGTCCCTCCACCCGACAAAGAGCAGGCAGTAATAAGGCCCTTTCAGTCCACTGCCTGCAGTGCACAGAGACAGAAATATCAAGGCCACACACTAAAACCAGTGACTGGTGTTGAATTATGATTCCGGCATCTCAGCAGGAAGGCCGGAGCCGTGACCTCTCTTCATGAGACGTGCTACCTATTCTAGCAGTTTTTGATTTCAAAGCATTTAATCACTGTCAATTAATTAAGCTTCTAAAGATGCAAAAGTGCAAAGTGGAATTATCTCCAGTTCAGAGAGGGAGCGTCAGTCCAACGAAACCCTACGGTCTGCCTGAGACTGGGTCCAGCCCGGTGTCGGCGTCGGGGGCCCGGGTTTCTGCCCCTCGGTGGTGACAATGGCCACACTGCTCCGCTCGCCCCTCGGGCCCTGTCTAATGAGTCACCAGGTGCGGCCCGTGAGGAGGGGGCCCGGCCCCGCCCGGCCGTCCACCTGCCGTCATGGGGCGGCTGCAGCCTGGAGCTTTTGCTCCTGCCTTTGCTTTTCTTTGCACAGCAAAGCCAGTCCCAGGAGGAGAATGCGTTCCCAAGAGGAGCTTAAGCTTTTTGGCTTTCGTTTTAAATATGCCTTGCTTTACTTTTTTTTTTTTTCTTTTCTTTTCACTTCACAGAGATAAGTGAAAATCCCACAGGTGGGACTGGTACTCACCAAAAGGACAGGAGAACCCAGGCCTTGCCGAGGACGCAGGGAGAGGGTTGACCAGGTGGCCAGTCGCCATCGGGGAGGTCGCCCGCGCCGTCGGTCAAGGACACAGGTGCCCAGGGGCAGCTGCAGGTCGGCAGCCCAGGGGCCGGTAGGATGCCTGGAAAGCTGCGTATTTGAATGGAAGGCCTCGAGAGCACAGCAGCGGCAGCGGCTTTTGCCATTTTGGCTCATAAGGGCTGTCAGCTGGCGTGCAGCAGGCACCTGCTTTAATTCGGGGTTTGCTGGAGCAGCTGCCTTTGGGGCGAGGGAGTGGCGAGAAGTCCCCGGCTCCCGGTGGCCGTGCTCGCCTGCGCGTGGCAGTCAGGGCCACGCTCTGCCAGAACGCTGCCGCTGGCACAGGGCCTAGGGAGGGGGAATCCTTTTAGCCGGAAAGATGCATTTTTCTTCTTTTGGCTTCCGAGCTGCAGGAGAGCAGGCTGACTTCTCAGCATTGGCCTCGCAGAGGGGGGCCACCTGCAGCGTCCTAAGGTGGCCGCAGCGACAGGGCTGTGGGAGGCGTGAGCCAGGAGTGGGGACGAGGGAGGGCTGGCCGGCTCTCGCGCCTCCCCCCTCCCGACGGTTAGTTGCTGTGACGTGCGTGCACCTGGCCCTTTACCCAGGGCCCCAGGGGACAGGCAGGCCCTGAAACGAGGCGGTACGTTGAGCTTCCTTTTACGCCGTTCTCTTCGCTATCTTTCAAGGCTTTGACTAAACATCTCACAGCACACAGCGCAGAGTAGGTGCTCAATAACTCCTTGCATGGGTTAGCAAATTAAAACAAATGGCCCCGTACTATCAACACGCTGGCCTTGGACTCAGTGTCCCAGAAAATAAGGGCCGTGGCTTTTTAATATGCTCTGTGAGCCCCTGGCATCCTGGAATAGGGATTTGCTAACACTTTTGATAATGATTATTAATACTGTGTCTGTGTTCTCTGATCTAAAACAATAATGGAATAGTGGAGCTTGCAAATTTAGAGTCACGTGTATTTATAAGGAAATCAGAGAACTCTGGAAAATACACCAGCTCAATCCAATAGACCCCTCAATCTAAAGGGCTCCTAGAGGACACATGAGGTTTCTTTCTCTGCCCCAATGTATCCCTTTATAGCAAGTGAGTGGGAATATCTATCAGTTTCCTAGGCTGCCATAACAAATGCCACAGATGGGGGTGGGGTGAGGTGAGTGTGGAGGTTAAACAACAGGAACTTATTGGCTCACAGGTGTCAGTGGGTTGGGTTTCCCATTCCCCCAGCTTCGGGTGGTTTGCTGGCCATCTGGGCTGTTCCGTGGCTTGGAGAGGCGTCACCCCAGGCTTCGCCTTCATCTTCACAAGGCTTTCTCCCCGTGTGTGTCTGTGTTTAAACTTCCCCCTTTTATAAGGACAGCAGTCATACTGGATTAGGGGCCCACCCTCCTCCCGGTCTGACCGTATTTCAGCTTAACTAATTCTATCTGTAATGACCCTATTTCCAAATCAGATCACATTCTGAGGTCCTGGGGGTTAGGACGTCAACATGTAAATGGGCGGGGAGGCTCGGTTCTACCCACAGCAGAGCTTTCCCACAGCCTCCGGAGAGGAAGAGAGAAGCGTCTAAGGGCAACTGCCCGTGAGGAGCGAGCAGGGCGTGGAGGGAGACGGAGGAGGAGGAGGGGAAGGGGCAGGCTTGGGGGCAAGAAGGAGAGCCGAGGCAGCGGCGTCAGAGAGGGCTGCCTCCACGTGTTCATTTAACGGGCACGCATTCCCTCACGCACTCCTTCCCTCACTCCCGAGGCCCTGCTGCTTGCCGGGCCACATGCTAGACGGCGAGCATGAGTCCATTTTCTCAGTGGCCTTCTAATTGACAGATCAGTTGATCAATGGCTCTCAATAGCCACTGATATGGCTACTGAAATTAAATAAAAGGAAAAATTCGGTTCTTCAGCCTCAGTCGCTACGTCGCAAGGGTGGCTTGTGGTTACCATTTTGAGCATCGCAGCTACAGAGCCTTTCCAGCGTCACACAAAGTTGCATTGGACAGAGCCAGTCCAGAGGGTGGCACCTGGGACACGTGGTTGAGGAGGAAAGAATCCGGACCGGAAGGGGTATGGCAATAGGTCGGAAGCAGGCGGAAGGGCCACAGGTAGCCTTGACTTCTAGCGGCATTCAAGTGAGTGTGTAGGATTTAGAGATCCGCAAGGCAACCAACGGGCTGAAAGGCTGGGTGACAGGTCAGGTGACCTTGGAGTTGACCTTTATCTCACAGCCCACTTCTGAGAAGTGTTCACTCATTGTCATGGGTGGTGCTCTGGAAATGTCCCCAGAACCTCCAGTTTGGGAACCGCTGGCCCAAAGCAGAGCAGAGTAGAGGGAAGGGCACCGGCTGGCCGTTGCTCCCCTGAGGACCCAGAGAACTGCTGTCCAGGGCCCTCCGCGAGGCTGGAGGAGGCTGGAGGTGAGGACCCGAGGCCCCTTCCTCAGGCTCCCTCAAATGCCTCCAAATTGGCCAAGTTCGGACGACGGGAAGAGAAGTCCAGGCAACCTTGTTAAGTTAGACAGACGTTTGATGAATGATAAGGTGTCTTTCCGTAATAACATGGATAACATGCTTCTAAGGACTGAATACAAGCTATTTTATGCATATCCAGGTGGGAGACAGCACAGCCGACTAAACCTCGGGGATTACTGGGCCTCCGCGCCGGTGTTGACAGAGGGAGCGCGCGCTGGCCAGGAGGGACGGGGGCGACACGGGGTCACCAGGGAGCCGTAGGGGCTGAGCACACACAGCGGAGGTCAGGCTCGGTGACAGGCCTTCGCGGCGTGCTTTGCTCTCTGAATTTTAAGAGCAATAAAGTAAAACTGCAGCAAATCAAAAGCAGAAATGAGCAAAGGTTACAGAGGAGTTGTAAGTTGTTTAACTTGTAAAAGAGAAATATGAGAAGCGCATAATAAGCGAGTCTTATTCTCAGGCGCCCGAGAAGCTATGACAAGGAGACCAGAGCTCCTTCAGGAAGAGGTTGAGGTGAGCTTCATTCCTGCTTGAGGAGGTCTGCGCGGGGAAGGGCTCTGATGATTGCCAGCGTTTTCATTGATAACCATCTCCCGGGGGGCGCGGACGCTGTGGGCTCCCCGGGGCAGGGGCCTGGCCTGGCCAGCACGCGGCCTGGCAATACATCTTTGAGGCCACACGTGATCGGACGTCCTCCCGAGATGCTCCCCGTTTCTGTCACCAGCACCTCAGTCTCACCCTCCATCGCCTCTCCCCTGGGCTGGCAGGAAGCCTGGCCTCTGCAACCGATGTGTCCTTCCGCGTCGAGGAATCTCGGTCTCCTTTCCTCCTCCGCCCTTGACCCCTGGACCGCAGCCCTGGCTGAGGGGCGGTTCTGGGAAGCACGGGCTGGGCGTGTTCGTTCAGCTTTGCTTTCTTCCTCTTGGGAGCACTGCCGGCAGGGATGCCGCCGCTCGAGGGCCGCAGGCTCTTCCTGCCCGTGCGGCTGGGGCACTGGCCCAGGGGGAGGGCTCGGCAGTAGGAAGCCGTCCAGGCTCTTACACGTGGCTTTACCGACGTGAAGGAGAAGAGTTTGGCCTCCATCTGCTGCTTCACTGCTTCTCAAACGAGTCAGAACTCAGGCCGGAAAGAGGCGTAGCTGTTGGGGGGGCCCCTCCAAGACCCCAGCAGCCCGGCTGCAACAATAGTACAGTGATCCCTACACTTCCCTCCCCTGAAATTCATTCTCACTGCCCCTGGGAGCTTTACAAAATACAAATCGGGTATGTTGTTTCCTGCCTAAAATCCTGCACTGGTTTCCCATCACAACTCAAAGAAAACTCAGCTCCTGTCCGTGAGCCCCGGATCTGGCCTCCTGCGCCCCTGCTCTCACCCCCCCCCCTTGCGCTCCGGGAGGCTGCCGCACGAAGAGGAGGCCGGATCGGGAGGCTGCCGCAGGAGGAGGAGGCCGGACCGGGAGGCTGCCGCAGGAGGAGGAGGAGGCCGGATCGGGAGGCTGCCGCAGGAGGAGGCCGGACTGGGAGGCTGCCGCAGGAGATAAGGCCGGACCGGGAGGCTGCCGCAGGAGAGGAGGCCGGACCGGGAGGCTGCCGCAGGAGGAGGAGGCTGGATCGGGCCTTAGGGACCTATGCTAGTATAGGGTGTTCTTTGTCCTCTTGCGTTCCACTTCTAACCTGCCCAGAGAGCCTTCTCTACGCCCTGCGTCCAAACTAGTCCCTGCTCCCACTCTTCCCCGGAATCCTTTCGTTCTTTTGATGGTACCCAACACTAATGACGCTATCGTGTGTGCCTGCTGACTCTCATTTATCTGCTCTCTCCATCACTGACTGAGATGGAGAGCCGTCCCTTGAGCGCAGGGATCTGGTCCCCCTCCGTTTGCTTTGCATCATCAGTACCTGGCAGAGCGGTCACTCAGTCAGTATCTGAGCAGCGAATGCAGGAGGGAAGCGTCCGGGAGAAGCAGGGCGATCCGCAGGACACACCCTGGACCAGGAACCGAGAGAAGTGGGGCTTCAGCCCCTGCTCACCGCTAATAACTGTGTGCTTGTTACTTGCAAGAAGATCTTTCCCTTCTTTCATCTCTAAAACAAGGAGGGTTCACCCTCTGCGTTGGGAGACTCTTGGAAAGGCCAGACATCCTTCTGGAGGGGTCTCTTGCTTCTTAGGAAAAGCGTGTTTTCCCGGCCCGGTGCTGCTAATATCTTCCCCTCCCGGCCCTCCTCCTTTTCAGTACTCAATGCGGCAGCTGAATTATTTAACTGTGTGAGTGTTCGGGGCCCGAGTTTGAAGGGCAAATAAGATAACAAATGAAGCGGCGCTGCGGCATCATTCTTTCTGCTGCTGGGGGTTCTGGGGCGTTTATTTTTCTTGGGCGTCTTGACTTTCCCAACAGAAAGAGTAAAACAAATCACATACACAAATCACACCTCCAGCCCTGCCGGAGCCGCTGCGGCCGAACGGGAGCGATTTTAAATGAGAAGATTACAGCCGCAGCTAATGGAGCAGGAGCGAGAAACACATGGCCTGGGCTGGCAGCACCAAATACCCCTTATCACCCTCGAAGAGCGTATTATTTTAATGTTAAACACAGTAAATTGCAAGCTAGTAAAGTCACATTCAGACTTGCCTCCCCTGTTTGTCCGGTGACCGGCGCGTGCATTAATATGTTTTCCTTATTTTGAGGTTTCTCAACCGCCCGAGTCCGTTCAGCAGCCTTTATCTCCTTTGGTACCTTCCGTGGAACCTTGCAATAAAGTCTGCTTTTTAAAGTACAATGCATTTCCCTCAACCCTATTCTTCTGGGGCTTTTATGACTCACAATTGACAAAGGCCTCGCTAATGGAAATGCAAATTCCCTACCTGTCAAAGACTGAGAATGCTTTCTTGAAAACACTGGCTGGCGGGGCAGAAAGTACATTAGCATTTGCATATTTGGGGGAGAAGCTGCTTCCCATGAATTTGTGGGATAAAAATGTTTATTTGATGCTGGGATATAAATGAAATAGCAGTGGTTAGATCTCCCATGCAGACAGGACAATTCCCTGGGAATTTCAAACTTTTTTATCCCTTTGGTTTCAGCACACTTACTATTCAGATTCAAATCACCCAGTACTGCCTTTATGAAGGCTTTGATTTGGGGACCAGGAAGGTTGGGTGCCCTGGATCTCTCCTGTTGCTTTACTGAGGAAGCCCAGCGGAAGTCAGTCCGGCTGATGTCTGGCTGTCGTGGGATTCGTCACTTCTGAAGCATCAACCCTACCCCTTCTCTTCATCCTCTTCTCTTGTTGTTATCATTTAACTGTTCACACGAACAGTGAGTGAAGTATGGTCTTTGCCTGAAATTTTAGTGGAGAGCAGCCTGTGGGGACGGTTTCTGAAAATCAGGGGTGATTTCCTACACGAGTCTGCCAGGGCTTGCCGACTGAAAAAAAAAACACACGACCTAAAACTTGAGAATTGTGTTTTGCTTGGCAGACAAACTGAGGACTTAAGCCTAGGAGACAGGCTCTCAGAGAGCTCTGAGGGACTGTTCGGAAGAGGTCAGGGAAGAGCCAGGTTATATAGGAGTTTTTGCAAAAGAAAACAAACAAAACAAAACAGAAAACCCAGGTAGTGGGAACATCAAAAGATTAGTGCTGATAAAGAAAACCAGACATCTCAAGTTCATGTGTTTAGCGCTTTTCTGTGTACGGGAAGATGCAAGAGTCTGGGCTTACGGAAATTATCACTTTGATATGCATCTTAACTATCGAGGACCAGTATCCTGTTTTTCTCCACCCTGAATCCTTCAGGGTGAACCCGGTGGGGGGGTGTGTGTGTGACTGCAGTGGTTGCTGGCTTGATGCCGGCAACATCCTTTGTTTACTGATACGGCAGGTGACATTCTTTGTCTACAGGCTGCTGTAACCAAGTACCCTAGACTGGGTGGCTTAAACAACAGAAATTCATTGTCTCACAGTTCTGGAGGCTGGAAGTGAAAAAAATCAAGGTACTGGTAGTGCTGATTCCTTCTGAGGGCTATGAGGACAAGATCTGTTCCAGACTTTTCTCTTTGGCTAGCAACTGACCATCTTTTCCCTGTGTCTCTTCACATCGTCTCCCCTTTCTGCCCATCTCTGTGTCTGATTTTCCTCTTCTTATAAAGACGCAGTCCTGCTGGACTAGAGTTCACCCTAATGACCCCATGTTAACTTGATTGCCTCTGTGAAAACCCTCTCTCCTAATAAGGTCCTATTCTCTGGTACTGGGGGTTGGGACTTCAACACAGACACCTGGGGCTGTGGGGAAAACACCATTCAGCCCAGTAACACTGCCCATCTGGAAAGGTGCGTGGGGCTCTGGTCAGCCAAGCTCTCCTCTGAGGAGAGCGGGTCGGGATGAGAAATCTGCGGGCCGCCCCTGCCCTCGGACACCTGCTTCCCGTCACCGCCGCCTGCCACTCAAGGGACTGAAGCTTTCCAAGGGCCCAATTATGGTTTCTCCTCAGTGGCCCAGCAGAAGTCCTAACGTTCAACACAACACTTTAATTACTTTTAAAATGTGCCCTAATCATGAAGACAGTGCGGCAGAGAGTGTGACCAGGTGACTCTGCCTGTGGAGGGCTGTCCTCTGTGAAAGCAGGCTGCTCTCGGGGAGGAAGGGAGGCCAAGGGGAAACGAGGGCAGGAAAGCCTCACCCTCGCCGTGAGCAGCAGCACGTTTTGGATCCCCTCTCTGTGGCTTGCAGGGGGCGGCGATGTGGGACCTGGCTCTCTGCGGCGCTGCGAGCAGACGGCCTGGCTTTAGCCCAGGGCGGGCCAGGTGGTCTGACCCCAGCGCCTGTAGCGTCCGCTGAGGCAGAGTGATTTGCCAAACGTTCAGAACAATGGAACACCTGATGGAAAAAATGAACCGTATCTCCTTTACTTAGCTGTGTCCTTATAAATGGGAAAGAAAGAGAGATCATCTCCTTCTGTCAGTTCTGGAAGAGTTATCGGATATCGTTATTATCTTTGTTGTTATTATTGGCTTAAAACAACTGAAACGGATTGTCTCGCAGTTCTGCAGTGCAGAAGTCTGAAATCAAGGAGTGGGCAGGGCCATACTCTCTCTGAAGCCTGTAGGGGAGTCCTCTGGGGCCTCTGGCTAGCTTCTGATGGGTTGCTGGCAATCTCTGACGTTCCTTGGCTTGTAGGTGCATCACCCCAATCCCTCCGCTTTTCTAAGATGCTCACCGTGTGATACTTTGTTACTACATCCCTAGGAAACCAATACACTCCCTGAAGACAGTGGGAAGCCAGGAAAGGATGTTTAGAAGGGGACGGACTGGTGCTCTGACCTGGAAATCGTTACAGAGCTACCAGATGTGACTTGATACATCTATATATAGCAGTGTCACTACGGCCCAAGCACCCTAGCACGAGCAAATGCCTCCATCGTGTCACGTAACTATCGTTTCTTTTCTGTGGTGAGAACAGTTAAGAATTATGCTCTTGGCAGCTTTGCAGTTTATAACACAGCATGTTGTCTGTAATCTCTCCAGTCTACATTCGACCTTCGGGTCTTATTTACCTACTGGTTGCAAGTTTGTGCCCCTAAACCACATCATCTCCCCAATCCCCCCGCTCCCTAGTCCCTGGTAACCACCCTTCTACTCTCTGTTTTTATGAGTTTGGTTTTTAAGTTTCCACATATAAGTGAGACTGTACACTGCTTGTCTTTCTCTGTCTGACTTATCTCACGTAGTGTAATTCCCTCAAGGTCCATCCATGTTGTTGCAAATGGCAAGATGTCCTTCTTTCTCTTGGGAGAATAATATTCCATTGTACGTACATATCACACCCTCCTTATCCATTCAGCCTCTCTGATTCTTATTTCCCCAGGACGGGAATGGACATCCCTTGACTTCACTAAGATATGGCATTCCCACGGCTTCTAACTCCTAAAACTGAATCTCTTTCCTTTCTCTCCTCCGAATTCCCTTGCTCACTCTTTCCGTAGTCGGTTTCCCTTTTCCTGCCCGTTCTTCTTCTCCCTATCTCTCAGTCCTTACTTGATTAAAGGACTAGAGGACTGGATGGGGTTGGTCCCTGACCCTGGTCAGGTGCAGCCTTGCGAGAGAGGAAGGGATGGAGACGGAAAGGAGCAGGGCGTTGCCGTGACTGATGGATCATCGGTATCTCCGGTGTCTCCTGTTGTGTGGATATTGATTTCAGTTTATAACTGTCACTCATGACGAATGTGCCTCTGTTATGAGCACGTTTTGAAGGGGAAACAAACAGGGTACAATTGACTTGTTGCTGAAAATTAATTAAAACTAGATTTCAGCAGAGAAGAGGAGAAAGATGTGAGAATAATTTAGCAGGATGGCAAAGGGAAATCACAGAACACTCGATTTAGCAGCATGTTGGATTATCATCAGGAAGGAGAAGCAACAGGTCCCTTCTAGGAATTTTCAGACACAGCTGACTTGGGCTTCCAGGGCTTGGTGAGACCAGATTCTCCTGGGTTCCTAAGATCCTTGCGAAAGGATCTGCCAGAATCAGATTTACCTGCTTCACCAAGGGGCACGACTTTCCCCATCTTTTCCAAAATTAAGAAAGAAAAAGCGTGTTTCCCCTGTGGCACCTCCCGCCTTCCCTCACCTGAGGTATCAGCGTAGGGTAGTTTCGCCCAATTTCTCTATCCCATAAAGAAGTCTCTTCGAGGAAGAGCTGAAATGCAAAGTCATCTAAAACAAGATAAACATTTCTAATCTGGACTTGACGTCCTCTTGAGGTGATCTTTCAGAAGGCTTCATGGCCTTTGATAAATTAGTTCTCCAGCTCTAATTCCAGGAGTGATTGGAAGGGAGATTGAGAAAAAGTGTTGAGAGAAGAGGAATTTGGAGCAACTTTCCTTTGTCAAGGCCAAGATTCTCAACCTTCCGGAGTGAGGGGCTGGTTTGCTCAGCCTGCCCTCTGGGGGTGCACCCTGGGTGGCAGCTGGGTGGGCAAGGTAGGGCCAGGGCCCTCCTTGGGAAGCACAGAGTTTCTCAAGTCACATGGCCCTGGGGTCATCGTTTCCACCTGACCGCTTCTGTAACGTCTGCCTCTGGCAGCTGACTTCATCTCTGAACCTTAGTTACTGCATTATAAAATGAGGGTAATCACAGCATCTACTTCACAGGTTTATTAAAAGGTTTACTATCCTTATGAGCATATGAGCACCTAGAACAATTATCCTCTTGCAATAAGGGCCAAATTGAAGGTATTTCCCTTTATGATCCACACAGTCTGAACAAAGCATCACTCTCCCTACCTTAGAGGCAGGTATTTTACTTATTCCTTTACTGATCCATGCAAGCAAAGGTATTGAGGGCCTCCTACGTGCCCGGCACTGTTTTAGGTGTTGAGGCCGGAGCCGTGAAGCACACAGACGAGCCCCATCCATCACGGCCCGGACATGCCAGCTGGGGAGCAGAGCAATGGAATAAACCCGTCGGTTCACGTGGGGATTGGATTAGTGACAAAGCACCACAAACTGGGTGGCCTAAGACAAATGGAATTTAGCGTCCCAGAGGTTCTGGAGGCTGGAAACCTGAACTCGAGGTGTCAGCCGAGCCGTGCCCTCGCTGAAGGCTCCAGGTAAGCGCCCTTCGTGACCTCTCCAGCTTCCGCTGGTCGCCGGCGATCCTCGGTGCTCCTTGGCTGGCAGATGTACCACGCCAGTTCTCCCTCATCTTCGCTGGGCGTTATCCCCTGTGTGTGTCTGGGGCCTTAGAAGGACACTGGTCACCGGAGTGGGGCCCACCCTCGTGCAGTATGATGTCATCTTAACTTGATTACACCTGCAAAGACCCTCTTTCCAAATAAGGTCATAGTCACAGCTTCTGGTGGACACGAATTTTGGCGTGAGGCACTCTTCAGCCCAGTATAGTGAGATATGCTCCGAGGACAAGAAAACTGGGCACAGTGGCGGTGAGCGGGGGTGGGCGTGCTGTTGCTGGGGAGGAAGTGGGGTGGGCTGGGGAGAGGCCCTCTGAGAGGATGACCTTTGCGCTCACACAGAAGGACCATAGGGTTACAGCTGCGGGAAGAGTATTCACTTCTCAGGGTAAATTTCTCCTTTTCTTTCTTTTTTTAAAAAAAATTCGAATTGTTTCTCTCTCTCTCTTTTTTAATTGATGTGTTACATCGTGTTCGTTTTAAGTGTACAACATAATGATTCGATATGTGTTCACAATGCAAACTGATCAGTTCATGTCCATCAGCACACACAGTTCCGAAATTCTTTTTCTTGTGATGAGAACGTGTAAGATCTACTCTCTTACCAACTTTTAAATCTACAATGCAGAATCTACGGTCTATTAACCGTAGTCACCATGCTGTACATTATATCCTCAGGACTTATTTATCTTCCAACTGGAAGTTTGTACCTTTTGACCCCTTCTACCCATTTCACCCACCTCTCCACCCTCTGTAAATTCCTGTTCAGACAATAAGTTTTCATTCTAAGCCACAACACCTCCACGTAGATGACGCACTAACATCAACTGGGAAGCTTCAAAATATACGTGCCAATTCTCAGAGAATTTAAACAGACACTCCCCAGACCAATTAAACAGAATCCGTGGAGGTTGGACCCCCACGTGGGTATTTTTAAAAGCTCCCCAGTGAGAAGCCAGAACTGAGCACCCCAGTGGAACGCTGGCTGCACAGTGGAATCATCTAGACGCTTTATATGGACGTTCACATCTCCTTTCTCAATGAAAAATTACGGCTGCCTGGTCCCTGGGGATTTGATATGCAGTTCGGGGTGTGGCCAGGGTGACAGACTTGCTCAGACTCCCCAGGTGGTCCTGACAGCTCTGGCCGCTTCCTGAAGGTGTTTGGGTTGACACATGCAGAGTCAGGTAAAACTCCAGTTGGAAGAGGGCCCCAGGATTCCAGGAGTGCAACGCCGTGGAAGCCAGGGGGCAGCCCGAGGGTCCCCGCCCCTGACAGAGGAGTTGTAGAAAGGAAAGTAATGACAGTCCCTGATACACAGGGTTGCTGGACAATTCAAATTCAAGACTACACAGAAAGTTTGCCACAAACCTGCCAGGTATTAACGTTTAGTGAATGGCAGCCAGTACGTTCCACGAGGGGCACTGCTCATTCTCCGCTCTTGCCGAGGCCCCAGGACCCCCAGAGTCCTGTCGGGGTCTCAGGTGACCCTCCGCTGGCCCCCTCAGCCCAGGCTGCTGGCCCTCCAGGTGGGCCGTAACGCCAGCAACGGCATCTCTGGGCTTGCTGGCGACACGGTGGAAGACCCCCAGGGGACGACGGCCGTGCGTGCGTGGAGCCCTGCGAAAGGGAAGCATCTGCCTCCATCGTCAGGTGGGACTTGGATCTGGCTTTGCTGCTCCTCTGTCGCTGGAGGGTCAGCGCCAGGCCTGGCCAGCAGCGCCACCTGCGTGGACATTTTGGCCTCGGTGAGCGGGTGAGCCCAGCCCATGAGCGAAGGGGTGACAGGGCTCTGGAGACGCCCTTTCCTCAGGCCCACAAAGGAGGTGCTCCCTGGGCCACCGCGGGCCCTGCCTGGGGGCTGCGGGCTGCAGGGGCAGCTTGATGAGGGGACGGGGTGGGGGGGGCGGCTGAACCACGGAGCTGCTTCCCGGGGGTGCCGATAAGGCCGCGCTGGCTGCCCCCCAGCGCCGCATCTGTCTTCACTGAAGCATGCTCTCGGTAGTTTCACTGTGGCGTTTTCCATTAAAAAGTTTGATTAATTCCATAAATATTAAAATAAGACAGATAATTAGAATCCAGGTACTCACTGTTACACTGAAGCGGTAAAGTCTGCACTAAATTATTATTGTTGTTAATAGCACCCGCACAGCACTGGTAATAAGTGCCGAGGAAGAAAGAAGGGCCCACGATCGCTGTTATTAACACCGTTCCCCCCAGGACAGTCTGAAGCCCTGGCTCTGAGTGTCTCGGTGGCTGCAGGAGGGAGACGAGGGGCCTGGGTGAGGCGGTCTGTCCTCCAGCGACCGGGGTGGGGGGGGGGGCCTCGTCTGCTCGACTTTGATGCTCACCTTTCCAACGGGCTCCGGCTTCTGTCCCTGGAGACAGTGTCTCCTGCCGTCTCCTGACGGATTTCCCCGGACGCTCCCGAGCTCACGGGATGCTGGCGGTGATGGGGGAGGAGGCGCAGGACCTGGTCCCCGGGGTGCTGGCTTGAATAATAAGTGTCTCTGAGCGTCTCTGTAAATCCTGTGGACGAGTTTGAACTATGAGTCATTGAGGCAGAAGGGCGGGTACATCGGATCGATAAACAGCAAAGCGAGGGGCCGCCCAGCGCTCTGAGGCCAAAGCCCCTCTTTCGCTGTGCTGCGTCCCTGTCATAATGGTCTTGCTGGTCACTTGATGGTAGAGTCCCATCGTGGCCGCCTTGGAGAATGAAAAAAAGGCCTCTTCTTATTTTTAATCAGAGGAACAAGTCAACCACCCAGAACACTTTTTCCTTTTTCTTTTTTTTTAAGTAGTTGTTTAAAAAAAAAAAAAAAGCCTTCTCAGCAGCTGAGGAAATGGCTTGGTCTTTCGATATCGGGCTTTGACATCTGGGCCTCAGGTGGGACTGTTTCCCTCGCTGCTGGACGGGGCATCTTAGGACACACTCTGAGCGTGGTATTCAGTACTGAGCGGGTGTCACCACACTTAGGTTACTGGGCCAAGCTTAACAGAGATTGGTGACCCTTTTAGATGGGTGCGTATCCTGAGGAGAGTGGCTGGGTGAGGAACAGGGGAAGAGAAGACCTGATGAAGGTCGTGGCTGGTGCAGGTGGAAGCAGGCAGCCAGGATAACCCGGCCGTTTGTGGAAGGGGGATTAGACTTATTCCACGGGACCCCAGGAAGCCAAGTAAGGACCAGCGGTTAGAAGTCACAAGTATTTGGGGGGCCAATACAAGCCAGGTGTTCCTAACCACTGGAGCTGAGCAGCACTGGACTAGGAGACCTCATGGGGCTGAGAGTTCCTTGTCCCTGGGGGCATCCGAACAGGTGCAGCCCTGGCTGGGACGGGGAGAGGAAATCCTCTCATCTGAGGAGGTTTCTTGCAGAGTAAGTGTAGCTGGAGCCCACATCAGCTGGCGATGGCCCCAGAGAGGGTCTCTTTGAGACTTCCAAGAGCACCTGTTTTGCGAGTCATCTCAGCTGCCCTTGGCTGGACCCTTAGGCGACGTGTTTCTGATTGGAGACACGGTGCAGGGCAGAGAGGAACGTTTGCGGCCATTCTTTTTGTTTTACTTTCTGTTTCCTGGCAAACTAGGCAAGTAAGATGAGGAAATAGAAAACACTCAGAAATCTCACCTCTTCTTCTCTCTTCCCACCCCTCTTCTCTTCCCTCCTTCCTTTGTTTAATTTGCTTCCTATTTCAACGAACAAACTTTTAAAAGAACAAATATCCAACCCAGGAAAGTGAGACTCTTTTAGACATGGGTTTAAATCTCTCCAACAAAGAATTGTCTAGATTAGTTAAGTATTCTGAAGGAGGAAGGTGGGGGAAATTTGGGGGTCTGAGCCGAGTGAAGGGATTTGTAAGGGAAAAAGTAAAGTTATCTTTCACGTCAGCGGTTAAGGATTTAAATGCCCGTAGCCTCGGAACCCAGATCTGGCACTTGGAGCACGACAGCCCAGGCCGGGCTGAGCTTGCAGTAGTGTCACTTCTTCGCCAACAAAGCTGAAGGACTCAGGTGATTTGAGAGACGCAGGTGTGGCGCTGAAGTCACTGTCTGGGAATGAACCCTGAGCCATTTGCTCATTACTTTCCCCAAGACAGAAGATCTGTGCGTCCTTGGTGGTTACCCGGCCTCAATATCTCCATCTGCAAATTGGAACTGGTAAGAGTACTTCCTTTATAGGGCTGTGGCGAGGATTAAATGTGATAAGGAACGTAAAGAGCTTAGTAGAGCATCCCGCCCAGCGTTAAGTGCTGAGGAAATGTCACTGTGATCTTTTCTCCAGGAAGGTAATTTTCGGAGTTCCGTTATCCGCCACTAGGGGGAGCGCTGGCCGGTTTCTGCCTCGGGGTCCTGGGGGTGCGTGCGTTGTGCCCCCGCAAGGTGAGCGATCGTGAGAAGCAGGAGGAGAAAGCGGGGGTGGTGCTGCAAGCAGAGGCAGATGGGATGCCCTGGGGATCCAGGACATCTTCAGAACCGCTGGCAGTGCCTGAGGGGCCAGTGTGCAGGCGTCTCGGGGAGCAGCCAGCAGCCCTGCGGGGGAAGCCTGGGCTCGGAGACGAGGTTTCCCCGCCCTTCCTAAGCCTCTTCCTCCCCGTTCCCCACACCTGAATGACGAGGGTGCTCACAGAGGACATCTAAAGGCCACAGAAATTTGCACTGACCTCAATCTATACATGTTTCCTGTGAAATATCTTTTTCTATGACGGTGTTTTGCAAGCTTTTGGCAGGAAGCACTCTGTGTTCTGGTAGATGATGCCAGATATTAGAACTGGGAGCTCTTGTAAACGCAGCGAACGCTCCAGGCATTTACCTCTCTCACCCCCAAACCAGTTCCCTGTTCTCAGCTCTGGGCGGCTGGTGCTGGGTCTCTGCCAGGGGCATCTCTCCGGACCCCTGTTGGTTCAGCCAGAAGGGCCCACTGGGAGCAGGAGAGGGGAGAGGAGGGAGACCTGACTTCCTGCTCTTTGTTTGTTTACTGTCTCTGTCATTGTTGTTCCAACAGTGGTACCTCGTCCTGTCCTGGTGGCAGCTGCTGGCTTCTGTCTCCACGCCCAGGACTGGCCTCATCATGCCTCTTTAGAGGTACCAGCCAGCAGTATCTGGGCATCACCCCAGCTCGGAGGTCTGTGTCCCAGCTCCGTGTGACAAGGCCCTCCTCCAAGGTTCTAACTTTGGCGGTACCCAGGCCTTCCCATTGTTCCCCTTGCAGTGGGGGTAGTATCTGATTCCTATTATGATTTTCTTCTGTACGTCGATGTCCCACGCCCCTTTTTCCCCCTTTCAGCTCTCCATTACCTATGTGATCAATTTCCTATGTTAAATTCCCTCTGTTGAAATAACTGCTCAACTGGAGCTGCTGTGGCTTTTGACTCCTGTACATGGAAGTAGTTGACGCCAGGGCTACCTGTCTTAAGGTCAGGAGGAGGCACTGGGTGTGTGGAGGGTTACAACAGTGATGCGTGGATGGGAGGGAGGGGGTTCCGAGGCGGGTGAAGTGCCTGTAGACAAACTCTGTTAAGTTTTGTAATTTTGTCCAGAGGTAGAGCATGACAAAGTGTGCAAATGCCCTAGTCAGGATGTCGGGACCAGTTTTAAAGAAGGTACAGGTCTATTTCCCGAAAGTGTTCATTATTTCTCACACGAAGCAAAAGATGAAAATAAGAAAAAGAAAGGAGAAGAAGAAGAAATGGAGGTGTATCCTTACAAACCCTTCTCTCTTTTCTTTCTTCTCAATATAGCAAAGTAAAATATTGGTAGACTTCCTAGCTCAGGATCACCTTTAGGAGAGAGGGAATTTTGAGAAAGGAAGAGAAAGAAACAGTAATTAGGGATCATAGGCTCTGTGGAGGAGGAAAGGGCCAGGTGGATGCCAGGGAGGGGAGTGCGGACGGAGGGCAACACAGAGGCTCAGGATTCCTGAGAAGCAGGAGGAGGAGGATGGCCGAAGGTGGAGGAGATCTGGGTGCTGGGGAGGAAGGATCTAAGAACAACTTGACTTTGAAATTTTGCTAGGGTGTTAGACTCTGCTTCTGCATCTAATGGATTTTATAAAAGTAGATTTTTTTAAAAGGCCAAGTGTAAAATAATTTCTACCACATATTTCCTGTGGTACCCCATCAGGAATTCCTCTACAGCTAAATGTCGCTGGGAAAGGCTGGGGGGTGCTGGCCGCCTTCAGCCATTCTGGGCTCAGCCCTGGGTGCTAGACAAGCCACCTGCTTAAACGGATTTGCTGAGGACAAAAGGACTGGTTTTGGCTCTTGCACAGGTGGCCTTCCCTCAAGTGACATTTGCTTGCTTACTCTTCAGGGACATCCTGCAAGGGAAGCAAAGGAAGGAGAGTTAGAAGCTTTTAGTTTTAGTCCTGGGGACCCTGTGCCTAAGAGCGGGAAGGTCAAGGCCTCGTGGGTCTAGAGGTGGGAGGGATGCTGCTGGATCGGGTGCCCTTTGACAGAACCTGGAAATGCTCTGCGTGTCGTGGAAAAGCCATACTAATTGCAGTCATTTAGGCAAATTGATTACCACTTAGGCCTAAGTGCAACTACGCAGTCATGATTTTCTGCCTATCATTATACATGAGTCAGATGAAGCTGACTGCAAGCTTTATTTGATGACGACAATAAATTCTCTTCTGTCTTGGGCTTTGTAAACTCAGCCTTCGGTTACGTGTTGCTCACGTGGCCTGTCCTGGACACCCCGGGGGGCCCCATGCAGAGGAGTGAGTGACAGACCCTGAGCTGTCCCTCCCCCTCCCCCCTCTCTCCCCTGTTTGCCTGTGACAAGGCTTCTTTCTGGGTGCCTGTGATTTGGGGGCTCCCTGACATCAGGCAATGCCGGTCCCCTTTGTGGCACTGCTCTTCCTGGTCTGAGGACAGGGAACTTGGCAATCTCAAGAATCCTTCCTTTTCTGTCTAGAAGACCCCGAAGTTGCTTCTCTCCTGTGCAGGGCTCTGTGTGCTTGGCCCTCCCTCTGGGGGGGCTGAGCTGTCACTTCCCAATCAGAGGAAGACAGTGCCTCTGAACAAAGCATCCCGATGAGGATGGGGCCCCGGTGGAGGTGCGCGAGCGGATGAGTCAGAACTGAGTTCCTCCTCTTTTCGTTACAATGTTCCGTTAACTGTGTGTGTCAGGGCCCAGGTCGGGCCCATGACGGCCCTATATGAAAGGTACACAAATCGTGGCGCAGTAGGCCCTGGAGGCCAGGGGACACGCCAGGCCCTGGAGTCCTCAGTGGAACCTGCGAGGGTCAGAGCGCTTCAAAGACCCTCCCCTTGGACTCCCTCCCTGTGAGGGAGCCTTTGCGGCTGCCACGTAATGGAGGGTCCAAGCCTTTGAATCCCCGCGTCGCTGAAGAATCCCGCGAAGGGTGACGGCCTCAGGCCGGGAAGAGGGAGGAAGGGTGTTCTGAGGCTCTACCTGGAGAGAAAGCAGCTGCCACTGGCTCAGAAAATCGGGAGTTCCCGGCAGAGCCAGCCCATGAGGAGGCCGCGGCGAAGAGAGGCCACCAGGGGCCCAGGGCAGGAACGGGACCACGTCCCCACAGCTCCGGGAGGTGCTGTCCCCAGATCGTGTCAGGAGAGGGAGGCCTACCGGGCCCCTGAGCCAGAGCTGTCCTGTGTGTGTGTGTGTGTGTGTGTGTGTGTGTGTGCGCGCATGTGCGTGTGTGTCTGTGTGTGCGTGCGTGTGCGTGTGTGTGTGCGTGTCTGTGTGTGCGTGTGTCTGTGTGTGTGCGTGCGTGTGTGTGCGTCTGTGTGCGTGTGTGTGCATGTGTGTGTCTGTGTCTCTGTGTGTGTGCGTGCGTGTGCATGCCTGTGTGCGTGTCTGTGTGCGTGTGTGTCTGTGTGTGTGTGTGCGTGCGTGTGTGTATGTGTGTGTGCGTGTCTGTCTGTGTGTGTGCGTGCGCGCGTGTGTGTCTGTGTGTGTGTGCGTGCGTGTGTGTGTGCCTGTGTGTGTGTGCGCGCGTGTGCGCACGGTGGTTTTAATGCAGCAAGTCAGGGACCACGGTCCACTCTGTTGCTGCTTATCCTGGCTACCCAGACAACGGGCTCCATTAATTATTGATGTTAGGTGTCTGAAGTGAGGCCCTCCTCCGCCCAGAAAGGCTTCAGATAAGGAGTGAAGCACCAGGCCTGTCTGCCAGCTCCGCGGGTTGCGGATTTTCCCCGTGCGGTCCAGGCCCAGACCCCGAGACAGATGCGGCCAGAGCCACCCCGTGGAGGGCGGGGGGCCCGGGCTTCGGGGCTCCTGGGGTTCTGAGAGGCTTCCCCGGGAGGAGCAGAGAAGCCCGTGCAGCTAGATCCCTTATCCAAACCTCCTTTTGCACCTCACGAGCCAGGCCCCAGGCCCCAGGCTGGCGTGGCATCTGGGCTGAGCCCGGAGCCCGGGGCCCTCGGGCCACACAGCCTTTGTCCAGGCCCGGGTGCAGCTTCCGCCTGCGAAGCTGTGTCCTCTTCCTCTGCAGGAGCTCAGCCTCTCACAGAGCTTTGGAGGCAACTCCACCCAGGGGCCCAGCACACAAACACCCGACCCCGGGTTTCCTTGTGGCTGTGACGGTGGCTTTAGGCCTGTTTCCGGGACCCAGTCGGGCGCCCTTTCTCTTGGGCTCTTTGCAGGAAGGGGAGGGGGGCAGCTCTGGCCCCAGGTGTCCCCTGGAGTCGTGTGGCTTTGGCCTCGTGGGCTCTGTGATAGTGGACATTTCTTTTCTGGTCGATGCTCTGGTCGTCTGGATCTGAGAGTTTTCAGCGAAGTGGGTGTGACTGAAAGCAGAGTGAATTCTCTACTGTGAAGAAGAGTGTGCCCCCAAATTCACATCCCCCAGGGGCCTCAGAATGTGACCTTATTTGGAAAGAGGGTCTTTGCAGTTGTAATCGAGTTAAGATGAGGCCATACTGGATTGGGGTGGGCCCCTCCAGGGACTGGTGCCTTTTTAAACGGAGGAGCGGCTCAGGAGCACAGCTGTGGGCCCGACTTAAAGACGGAGAAGACGGAGGCGCCGAGACACCGAGTGCTTTGCCTCACTTGGGTCAGGCAAAACTGCACGTGCACGTGTGATTGCGTGTGTGAGGGTGGTGGTGAGGGGTAATAAGTGTGTATGGGTGGTGGTGATGGGGTGTGTGTGTGTCTGTGTGTGTGTCTGTGTGACGGTGGTGGTGATGGGGTGTGTGTGTGTGATGGTGGTGATGGGGTGTGTGTGTGTGATGGTGGTGGTGATGGGGTGTGTGTGTGATGGTGGTGATGGGGTGTGTGTGATGGTGGTGGAGATGGGGTGTGTGTGTGTGATGGTGGTGGTGATGGGGTGAGTGTGATGGTGGTGATGGGGTGTGTGTGTGATGGTGGTGGTGATGGGATGTGTGTGTGATGGTGGTGGTGATGGGGTGTGTGTGATGGTGGTGATGGGGTGTGTGTGTGATGGTGGTGGTGATGGGATGTGTGTGTGATGGTGGTGGTGATGGGGTGTGTGTGATGGTGGTGATGGGGTGTGTGTGTGATGGTGGTGATGGGGTGTGTGTGATGGTGGTGGAGATGGGGTGTGTGTGTGTGATGGTGGTGGTGATGGGGTGAGTGTGATGGTGGTGATGGGGTGTGTGTGTGATGGTGGTGGTGATGGGGTGTGTGTGTGTGATGGTGGTGGTGATGGGATGTGTGTGTGATGGTGGTGGTGATGGGGTGTGTGTGATGGTGGTGATGGGGTGTGTGTGTGATGGTGGTGGTGATGGCGTGAGTGTGTGTGATGGTGGTGGTGATGGGGCGAGTGTGTGATGGTGGTGGTGATGGGGTGAGTGTGATGGTGGTGATGGGGTGTGTGTGTGATGGTGGTGGTGATGGGATGTGTGTGTGATGGTGGTGGTGATGGGGTGTGTGTGATGGTGGTGATGGGGTGTGTGTGTGATGGTGGTGGTGATGGGATGTGTGTGTGATGGTGGTGGTGATGGGGTGTGTGTGATGGTGGTGATGGGGTGTGTGTGTGATGGTGGTGATGGGGTGTGTGTGATGGTGGTGGAGATGGGGTGTGTGTGTGTGATGGTGGTGGTGATGGGGTGAGTGTGATGGTGGTGATGGGGTGTGTGTGTGATGGTGGTGGTGATGGGGTGTGTGTGTGTGATGGTGGTGGTGATGGGATGTGTGTGTGATGGTGGTGGTGATGGGGTGTGTGTGATGGTGGTGATGGGGTGTGTGTGTGATGGTGGTGGTGATGGCGTGAGTGTGTGTGATGGTGGTGGTGATAGGGCGAGTGTGTGATGGTGGTGGTGATGGGGTGTGTGTGATGGTGGTGATGGGGTGTGTGTGATGGTGGTGATGGGGTGTGTGTGTGTGATGGTGGTGGTGATGGGGTGTGTGTGATGGTGGTGGTGATGGGGTGTGTGTGATGGTGGTGATGGGGTGTGTGTGTGATGGTGGTGGTGATGGCGTGAGTGTGTGTGATGGTGGTGGTGATAGGGCGAGTGTGTGATGGTGGTGGTGATGGGATGTGTGTGTGATGGTGGTGGTGATGGGGTGTGTGTGATGGTGGTGGTGATGGGGTGTGTGTGTGTGATGGTGGTGGTGATGGGATGTGTGTGTGATGGTGGTGGTGATGGGGTGAGTGTGATGGTGGTGATGGGATGTGTGTGTGATGGTGGTGGTGATGGGGTGTGTGTGATGGTGGTGGTGATGGGGTGTGTGTGTGATGGTGGTGGTGATGGGATGTGTGTGTGATGGTGGTGGTGATGGGGTGTGTGTGATGGTGGTGATGGGGTGTGTGTGTGATGGTGGTGGTGATGGCGTGAGTGTGTGTGATGGTGGTGGTGATAGGGCGAGTGTGTGATGGTGGTGGTGATGGGGTGTGTGTGATGGTGGTGATGGGGTGTGTGTGATGGTGGTGATGGGGTGTGTGTGTGTGATGGTGGTGGTGATGGGGTGTGTGTGATGGTGGTGGTGATGGGGTGTGTGTGTGATGGTGGTGGTGATGGGGTGAGTGTGATGGTGGTGATGGGGTGTGTGTGTGATGGTGGTGGTGATGGGGTGTGTGTGATGGTGGTGGTGATGGGGTGTGTGTGTGTGATGGTGGTGGTGATGGGATGTGTGTGTGATGGTGGTGGTGATGGGGTGTGTGTGATGGTGGTGATGGGGTGTGTGTGTGATGGTGGTGGTGATGGCGTGAGTGTGTGTGATGGTGGTGGTGATGGGGTGAGTGTGTGATGGTGGTGGTGATGGGGTGTGTGTGTGATGGTGGTGATGGGGTGTGTGTGTGATGGTGGTGGTGATGGGGTGAGGGTGTGATGGTGGTGGTGATGGGGTGTGTGTGTGATGGTGGTAGTGATGGGGTGTGTGTGTGATGATGGTGGTGATGGTGTGAGTGTGTGTGTGTGGTGGTGAGGTGGGCTGTGCCCGTCCGTGGCTGGGATCGGGTCCTTCACACACCCGGCCAGCGCTCCTGGTGAGCCGAGGCCGCAGGCGTGTCTGGTCAGGCTGAGGGCCGAGCCTGGGGCGGTGGTTCAGGGCAGGACGCCCCGTGGGCTGGGCCCTGCCAGTGCTGCCCGCAGATCTCAGTCCTTGGTAACAGCGCCGCGGAGTCTCGCCCTGATCGCAGAGGCCGTGGGGGCTGGTGGTGGCCCTGCCGTGCCTGAGGGGCCCACGAGGGAGAGGTGGGGACTCCAGGCCACACAGCTTGGGGGCCCTCACTCTGCTCACCTCCGTTAGCATTGACAGCTCCTTTCTGAGTCGGGCTGGGGAGCTTGCTGGGGGCTCTCCTGCCCTTGCCCGGGCCAAGCCTGGCAGCTGGCTGCGTGAGGCCTGCGACAGACTGGGAGTTCCGTCAGGCTAAGACTGTCACGACTGTTGCTTTCTCTCCCAGTAAACTACAGCTGGGCAGAAGCTGCCAGAATCTTTTTTTTTTTCTTGGCATCATGAGAAGATTAGGCAACAGCACAAGCACGGAGGGATCACTATGGCAGAGATGAAAATGCTGTCACCCTGTCACTCCCTGGGCTCTGGATTGCATGGCCTTGCAGAGAGCCATTGTTTCGGGCGTGTTAATTGCCAGGGGCTTGAGCCCGGCCACGTCCTGACACCTGGACCGGCCGGACGAAGAGCTCCGGGGGGCACGTCCTGTAGGTGCCGGGCGTCGCCGGCTTTGAGGCCACCAGCACAGAGGGAGCCGGTCGTGCGCCCTCAGGCTTGGCCCCAGCCCTGGGCCTGCTGCCTCTGCGCTCCCCCAGCCGCTCCCTTTCTGCAGCTGGGCCGCGTCCAGGACGCTGGCTGCGGGCAGTATTCTGAAGGCGTGTATTCCCTGTTATTCTATATTGGTCTGTACGTGATTACAAGTACTCACACTCACTAATTGCCACCATCTTAGGGTGAGCATTGAGAGCTTGGGTGGGAAGGGGCTTCATTCTCAGCCCTTTCCTGCAGGTAAAAGTGTGGGCCCTCAGCAAAGACGGCAGTTCCCTCCCCTCTGGGAGTCTACAGGGAGAACCCCCCTTCCCTTTGGCGGGGCCTCCTAACGCAGCCTCGGGCAGCGAGATGCTGAAAGGTGTCTGGGAAATAACATCACCACGGGCTCTTTTTTCTTTTGTCTGTCTCTGTCACACACACACACACACACACACACACACACACACACACACACACACACACACACCCCTTGTGGGCAGGGGAGGCTGGGAAGGAGCAGCTCAGGAGCAGAACGTTGGGCCCACTTTAAAGGTGGAAAAACTGAGGTGCAGACATAGCAGCTGGCCAGGCGAGGTGGGACTAACGGTATTTGTCCACTGCTCTGGGGCTTCGCCCAGCTCCGCCACCTCCCCAGGGCCTCGCTGAGTTTGATGAGCTAGAGCACTAATTGTCGAGGCCGCAGAAAGAGCCCCGAGTGGGGGCAGGGCTAGGCCTGTTTCCCTGTGATTTACAAGAGCGACGCAAGCCTGCCGCCCCCTCCTAACAAGAGGCAGAGGAATGGGGAGGGCCGCCTCCGCAAAGGCCAGAGCCCCGGCTCTGCGGCCTGTTCCCTCCCTGGGGGCAGTGGCGGTTCGGAGCTTGGGAGCAGGTGTATGAAACAGACCCTCCTCATCTGGACGGCCGCCAGTCTGCGGACGAGGCGAGAGCTTGTGTTTCAGGACCGGTTTCCGATGCAGCCACCAAACGCCTCCGCGGGTGTCGGGGCAGGAAGGGGGTGCCTGACGGAGGCCCGGAGGGACGAAGCATCGCGGCTGGAGGCCGTGGCACTGCGGGCAGCATCAGGCGGACCCGAGGGGCCTGAGATCTGGTGTAGCATTCCTGCCTCCTTGCTGTGTGCGTGTGTGTGTGAGAGCGATCTCGCGCCTGACCTCTCTCTCGCCGTACTCAGTGGGGCGGGAGGGTAGCTTATCCTTACTGGTGAGCTGGGGAGGATGGCCGGGCGCTCGTGGGGGGAACTGGGCCTCACTGCCCCCCAGGCGAGGGCCACCCCAGGCCAGTACTCACAGCAAAGTGCGGGACGTCTCTCTACCTAATTTTGGTATCCGTTTTGCTTTTCACTTTTCTCTAAGGTGATGCTTGGATTTTCACATGCCAACTTTGATCTTCTTCCTCATTTCCGTGAAAACTTGGGTGGGGAGAAGAGGGAGCTGCTATGTCTGGGGTCCCCAGAGGCCTCCAGGGACACCAGTGCGGGCTGCCATACAAAAGGAGCGTCCGTTGGCTCCTCTGGGTGACAACATGGGCCAAGAAGGTTGAACCCTGGATTCTTTCCCCCGTGGCCACTGTGGGCCAGCAGACGGGGCAGATGGACGTCCCCACAGCCCGGGAGGCCAGGTGGAGGGCAGGCGGGCCCTGCTTAGGCCTCAGCTGCCCCGGAGGGGCTTCAGGGAGTTCACCCCTCCCAGCCGCCGCTCTAGCACCTACTGTGAGAGCCTGGCTCCCTGGGAAATAAAAACGCCGCTCTGAATTTAAATGACCTGTCCTTCTGGGAGATTCTTCGGAGTGACAGGACTGTGCAAACATGAAAAGTAAAAGGGAAACAATGTGATAGTTCAGAAACCACTGTTTTTGGGGGGCTGCAAAACTCAAATAGCCCGCAGGCAATTCCTGGGAGGAAGGGCCTTATTTTGATCTGTGAAGCGAGAGGAACATTGTTTGACAAAGTTTCTGCTTGACGGGAAGGGAAATCTTACGGGAGCGATTTTTGCAAGGACCAGGCCTCAGTGAGGCGGTGCATGAAGCAGAAGTAATCGTTTTATGTGTGAAACTCCGTGCGCAGAGCAAAGATGGGAAAATAGAGGCTAATTGGAACTGGCCTGACCAGGGAGAGGGCTAGAGGGTTAGAGGGTGGCGGGAGCTGGTCCCGGTGCCACTGCTTTGGCATCGATCACATCTTCACCAACGATGCCCATCACCAGGGGGCGCTAGAACCCTTCTCGAAGGTTCCTCGGAAGGAGCAATCTCCCGGAGGGTTGTCCGGGAAGAGCCCCGGGGCCCCAAGTCCTCCCTAACCGGATGCTTCCTTGGGATTCCAGGAGGAGGCAGTGTCCTGAAGGACCTGCCCAACTCTCCCACCAGATGTTGGGATGGCTTTTCATTCCTGCAGGACCAGGGCCCTGGAGATTGAAGGGAAGGCAAGAGGGCAGCCCGACACTGGGGGGCGAACGTAGGGCAGGATGCTCTTCCCTCTGCTACGGCCCAGGTGCCGCGTCCCTCGAAGCCAGGCCAGCCCTGACCACTCCTCCCATTCTGCGTCATCTCTGCACCTGCTCTCCGCTCCGCAGGGGCACCTGTCAATGCTGAGCCAGGAGCAGAAACCCCAGGCCTGCTCTTTCTTTTCTTTTCTTTTTTCTTTTTTTTTTTTTTTTTTTTGGCTACAGGGTCCAACCTAGAAATCATGTCATAGCTGAAGTGAGGAGATTTTAAAATCTGCTTGTTTATAACCTTTTGTAAGTAAGTTAAGGACAAAGAACTCTAGTTTCCTGTGATGTCCTGGGTAATTATTTATTGTCCATCTGGTCTACCAGGGGAGTCTATGGGTTTCCTTCTAAGCCTTAGAAAGATACCTGGTTAGACACAACCTGCGTTGATTGCAACCTAAACAGCGTCTACCAGGTGGTAAAGGGTAAATCCAGTGAGTGAGGGGGGCCGGGGAGAGGCAAGAAGTAGAAGGAAGAGGAGGAGGGGGAGGGGAGGGGGAGGAGAGGAGAGAGGGGGAGGAGGAGGGGGGAGAGGAACGGGAGCTCTCTAGAAGAGCATCATGGGTGATGGGTATAGAGCCAGGAGTCCTGTGGATAATTTTTCTAGAATTTTCTGTAGAACAAGTAGACTAAAATCTCCCTAGCATTCATTCTGGAGGAAAATTTGGGATAGGGTAGTTTCTTCACCTCTATGGTCATTAATCACTTCTGTGATAAGAACTTGAGGTCCACGGGAGCCTTTCGTGTGCTTCTTCACACACACCAGGGTTCCATTTTCAGCCTTTCAGTCACGTCAAAGAACTTGTCATTTTAACTCCTTGGGTATTTATGCTCCCCTCACAGACCACTGATAAAGTTAACATGTGAAAATTTTAAAGAATTCGTTTTGACCCACTGGGCCACTTGTAAATCCTGTCAGTTCTGTGCAGTGAGTCATGCTGGACAGAAATAGCCATTGTGGGTGGAATTCGGGTAATCTCAGCACACATGTAAAAGGTGGCAATTTCCCTTCCTAAATGCAGGCTGAATGTCTGCATTAGGGCCCAGCTCACGATTCACCTTCTGAGCAGGAAGTCTGTAACCAAGACACCGCCTTGCCCCAGAAGTCACAATTTATGCGTCTAATTTTTAATTTTCCTCAGCTTAGGTCCCGGAAGGATATATTAAATTCGCTTTGTGGACCCCATTAACTCTAAACTGAATAATGATGTTACTCTAGGCTTACGATCCGTTTATAGTAAATTCTCTCTATAGAAGACTCTAGGAATCCTATATTCCTCCATGACAGAGTTTTAAGTCAGTGCATAAATGAAAAGGTTTACTCAATTTACCTAAAAGTTATTCGTAATTAACTGACATCAAGAGACCAGGCTTGCCGAGGTGGTGAATAGCAAATGAGAACTCTGGCAAGAGAGGATATTCATTATGTGGCTTAAATTAGAAGGCAGAAAACTCAAATGGCTTATCACTACCTCTTTGGTACTCTGGCTTAACCCCGTGGTTAAAGTGGGTAATAATGACTTATAACCAATTTTTATTTTTTCATTCTCTTGGTAAGATGACCAAAGCCAGATTAATAGCGTAGGGAAAATCTAGATAAATAGCCCAACACGTGCATATATGCAAATCAGTGGTCTTTCTTTTATAAGTCTTTTTAGAAATTAGGAAGCCATTAACACTGCATGGCAGACTTTCTTTCCTACAGTGAGGGGGTCTGAAGAGCTAGAAATATTGGCGGGCAGTGTGGGATTCAAGACACATGCCCAGTTGGAGGGTCAGGGGCATCTTTATATAACGAAAAACGCGTCATGACTCTAGATTATGGCAGCTTTGGAAAGACCCATGCCCCGAGGGAATGGCAGTGGTAAGGAGTGTCGCCAGTATTTCCTGGGTGGTGTCATTGGGAGACTACGGGATACAGTGGAGGGTACTTGCTGACAGGGCATCTCTGCTCACCTGGGTTTGAGCCACTTCTGTGAACTTGGGCAACTCGTTCAAACTTCTCTAAGTCCCTTCTGATTCCCACTTCTAGAATTTGATGCATTTTAAAGGGTGCTGGAAATCAGCTCACCCCTTGGAAGGAAAGTGGGGTAGAATCTATCTGGGTACCCGTGGAAGGGGGAAGAGCTCTGCGGCCCCTCGTGTATTCCCAGGGGCAGGCGGGCTGCAGGAGGTCAGATGGCACCTGAGGCCGGGGATGGGGAGGGAGGGGCCGATCCTGGCCCGGGGGGCCCTCCTTCTCCTTCGCACTATATCAAGTGCGCTGCTGTGGGCGCTGCCCAGGTGGGTTTTGCCACAGAGCGAGCACGAAGCGGGTCAGTGCCCTCCCGCTGCCTCTTCTGGAACCCTGCATTTCAAAAGCACCTCAGACAGCTGATGTGCTGTTCAGCGGGTGAGAGAAACGGCTCCACTTGGGAGCAGGCCAGGATAAAAGGAGGAAGAAAAGGTGGTGCATAGAGAGCGCGGTGGGCATGGTTAGGGCGGCATCAAAGGCAGGAGTCTCCCCTCATCTTTAAAGCGCTGGGGGACTGGTGTCAGTTCAAGGTGGTTACAGGCAGGTGCTGTACTTATGCGCAGGTCCGGCCCTTGAAACCACACACGACGGTTGTGTAATGTGCGATGCGTGTCAACACCTGAATGCACATTTCACAGGATGCGGCAGCCGCGTTATCCCCTGCTCAGAAGATTCTGCCCTGAAGATACAATTTTCACCTACAACGTTCTTCTTTGCCTTCATTCAGACCTGACTTCTAGGGAAAGCAGTGAAGAAAATGAAAGCAGGAATTCGCATGTGTTTTTCTGGCTTACCCCCATTTTGAGTGTGTTAACCTCTAATTCGAGGAGAAAAAAACAGACCCTTTGGCTGAATGGAGTGACCTGATTCTTCTTCTCCTGGATCAACGTTATCAAGTTGAGGTTGTCACTACAAAGTAAGTGTGATGAAGCCTGCCTTTTCAGACTAAACTCAAAGCCTTGGCCGGCCAGCCTGGGATTGCTGATCTAAGCGCCCCCTAAATCAGGCGGTCTAGATGTAGACGTAGACATCTCCAGGACGCTGGGAGCCGATCAGGCCCAAACTGATTATTCTAATCAAGTGTTTTAATTAAGCACTTATTGCCATGATCACAGGAATGAGGCCTGCTGTCAAGGAGTACCGGGCAGTATTTTTTTTTTTCCTTCTCCTTCTTCACAGTGATAATGTTTGGCTTTGTAGGGGCATCCTTAACGTCTTCCTAAAGTAGGCCATGGGAAGAGTTCCCTGTGAAGTGCACACCGTTGAACAGGCCATGTGGCCAGTGGACACCACAATTAGAAAAGAAAATAAAAGATATGATCAACTGGTTGCAGATGAATCAGTACCGCAACAACTGCACCTATTTGCGTCCTCCACCCCAAACACTAAAGCCATCCCGGCTGGCCCAAGGTTTTAAAAAATATATAAACACACACACGTTGGGTTGGCTTTTATTGGAATGCCTAGATGCAATCTATAGTCATCAAGTTATGGAAAATTCAGGTCACATATAAAGTTAAGAAGGCAAATGAAAAGAACAATACAAATCAGACAAAATTTACATCTCAAAATATCATGAAAGCATTTTGACTGGCTTTGCCTAAAATACTTTGAATATTAATTTCTCTTTTGTAAGCTAATTCTTTTCATTACACAGTCCCCCACCTCCCTGCCAACTCTTAGAAAAAGGTCTTTTGTTTACGTATTCCCCAAGGTCACTATTTCTTGTAAAACCATGTCCAGATCACAAGTCTTTTGAGAAAGGAATAGGCTCATTATACCCACTAACAAGACACTAATTGGGTTGATTTGACTTCATCTAAAATAAGCACCAGGAGATACTCCAAATCTGTTACTCATTGGTGCCAGTGTAAAGGACCAGTCCATGGCAAGAGGAGGGTAAGACTGTGACTTCACTTCTGTCATGTGGTACAAGCTTTTCATGGTCAATACATTAGAAACATTTCTGAGAATTTAGACTCAGAGCCTCTTTCAACCAAAAGTACTTACAGCATGCTAAATACAGCCCTGCAGAGATGCCATGGGACAGAACTGCAAACACCTAGGTCAACAGTTAAAAAATAAAATGTAGAACAGAGCCATGAGTATGTGGTTTGAAATCTCAGTTTTCTAAATCTGGGCTTCATAATACTCGCCAAAGGATTTCCAGGATAAAAAATATTACTGCTAATCTGTGCTTTCATTCTAATAAAATATCAGCATTCATTAGAAGATTAATTACTTCGGTATGCTCTACCAAATACACAAAGACAGTAATAGCACTGATACTGTAAATTCAGTAGCTATTTTGAAACTTTCCCAGCCAATCTGTTTAATAAACACGCCTACGGTGCAATTTAGAGTATGTGATACGTACAAAGCAGTTAGAAAGTTATCTCCAGGACATCACTTGACCCTTTATATTTACGACATGTTCACTTAGCTATGTTTTATCACCATTATACATAGAGGAAGACAGCGTGTACGATAGCTCAATGAACTGAGAAAGGTTTTCTGAAAATATTTTTGTGGCTGAACTTAGTGCTCACGAAAGAGACGTGGCAGAGCGGCCGAGTCGCACGGAAGTGCAGATGCTGGGCGCGCGGGCACGCGGGCAGGAGGGCCCCGCTCCCAGGGCAGGAGGGCCCGGCTCCCAGATCACTTCCCGCGGCGTCTGCCACCCCCGGAGTCCCCGAGACAGAGCCGAGGCTGCCGTTCAAACCAGCTCCCGGGCAGGCTGGGTCGTGCGGGCTTACGGCAGCTTTTGCCTCCCTTTTTTGTCCCTCTGGGTGACCCGAGGGTCCAAACTCGAGACCGGCCGAGGGACCCTGACCTTCCCCATCTGGCTCTCTCACCAGTGCTCGGTTTCTGCTCGCTTCCCTGGATCTGAAGACACGTGTTTGTGGTCACGACTGCATCAGCCCCTTTCCTGCTCACAAAGGTTTCCCGAGCACCCGACGGGGTCTCTCGCCTCCATCACAAAATGAGGCTTCAGGGAAGGCTAACAGTAGGACCCTGGGGTTAACGATACCAACTCCCCACGGACTTCCAGGGCCGAGAGAGGGCCAGAGAACTCCTCCTGCCCCGTTTTGGTTGTTTTTGTTTGTTTGTTTTTGTGTTTGTATCTTCCGTTACATTCCACCAGCCTTAGTTTTTCTACCTTGCCTCTCAGCTGATAATGGCTGAGGACACTGGCGTGATGAAAAAGAGACGAGAAAGGAGAAGTTCTCTGATGGGCCAGCCACCCACGCAGGACTGCACCGTCCTGCCCGTCTAGCGATAGAAAGTGGCACATGTTTTTCAACCTAATACAAAAATATTAACACTTCCGGACATGATAGGCATAAGTCGTTATATCTCCACAATATAATAATTTATACTGTACAGCTATAACAGATAACAAAAGGTGCAATCCTTTTAAAAAAAATCACACAGTTCACATGTTTTTATCGTTTTATTTTTAAGTATAAACTTTTTAAACACTTTACATAAATTAACTCCTCTGAGACTAATATTTGATGTACAGTAAATTGTAATTCATATAAAAATCCATAAACAACTTGTCTCACATAATTTACAAAAAAAATCAGGGTTTCCTTTGCTCATCGTCAGTGACAAGGATTCTGTGGGCCGGTGTTTTTCTCGGCGAGGCACACCACGTCGGCCTCGTAAAATCCCTTCGAAATCCCCGCCCCGGCAGAAGCCACTTGTGCCCATGTCCTTTTACAAAGCGGCACAGGGGAAGCAGTTGGGTTGTCCAGGAACAGCAACTCTGCCTCACATTCTAACATTAACAGAGACATACATCACATCCTATGCAGAGCGACTACTTCTCGTAAGCAAAGGTCGACAGCTGGCTAATATCTGGAAACACTGTATGCATCTCTACCTTCTTTAAACACAGTGCCTCGAAGAACAGACGGCCCGGGGCAAAATGTTTGGGCCTTTTTCTTTTCCTTTAATGATCTGTTTTCCTCGGGATACTTTGTCCAGCTGAGTGCAGCGATATGCATATGTAAACATATTCTTTAAAGCCGATCACCTTTAAGGTCATTCAGAAGAAAGGTTTCTGTTTTTGTTTGTCCGCTTTGATTTTGGGGGGCTGGATTTTTTTTTTCAGAGCAGTCTGGCTCTCCCGGAAGGCTCCTCGGTGCCGGGCGCGCCCTCGGCTCGCGCCCCCGGCAGATCCGCGCGGAGGCGGCGCGGCGCCCGGGGCCGGGGAGGCCGGCGGCGCCTCCGGCTCGGCCCCCGCGCGCGCGCGCGCTTCCCCGCCGCCGGCGCGGGCGTTACCTGCGGCCGATCTCGCTCTGGCGGAGGAACTGGATGTTGTCCGCGCTGTCCGCCAGCTCCGGGTACTGCTCCACCGAGAGCACGTAGTAGCCGTCGTAGCCCTGCACGCGGCCGGCGCTCAGCAGCTGCCGCTTCTCGCCCTCCGTCCAGGGCCGCGCGCCCTCCTCGCCGTCGCGCACGCGCTGCTGCTCGCGCGCCCAGGCCCGGGCGAGCGCGCGCTGCCGCGCCTGCTCCAGCACGCGCGCCTTCTCCTCGTCCAGCGTCGCGCCGTAGCGCACGTGCAGCGCCAGCGCGCCGAACTGCAGCTCCACGTCCGCGAAGCGGCGCGTCCTGCCGTTGACCACGGCGGTGGACTGCGACACGGTCACGTTGATGCCGTTCTCCAGCGCGCGGCGGCCGCTCGTCAGGCGCAGCGCGCCCAGGTCGCCCTCGGGCGTGCTGGTCTTGATGAAGTGGTGCGTGTCCCTGCCCTCCACGGTGAAGTGCAGGTCCTCCAGGTACACGGCGCTGTTGAGCACGGCCGCCACCTTGATGCAGTCCTCGTCGGCGATGTTGAGCGCGTTGGTCTGCACGCGGCCGCGGCTCACGGCCAGCATGACGCCCTTGCCGATCAGCGACTTGACCGTCGCGAACCACAGCCACGACGGCGCGCCGCCGCCCCGGCGCCCGCTGCGCCGCACCTCGGCCGTCCGCCCCACGGACAGGAAGGCCTTGGCCTGCCTCGCCACCTGCTGCTGGACTCCAAACGTGGGCTGCCAAGCGAAAGAGAACGGGAGGGCGCTTTAGAGAGCGGCCGGGCGCCCCTGGCCCGGGAGCCGGGCCTCCCGATGGGGCCCCTCCCGATGGGGCCCCTCCCGATGGGGTCCCTCCCGATGGGGTCCCTCCCGATGGGGCTCCTCCCGATGGGGTCCCTCCCGATGGGGCCCCTCCCGATGGGGTCCCTCCCGATGGGGCCCCTCCCGATGGGGTCCCTCCCGATGGGGCTCCTCCCGATGGGGTCCCTCCCGATGGGGTCCCTCCCGATGGGGCTCCTCCCGATGGGGCTCTTCCCGATGGGGCTCCTCCCGATAGGGCCCCTCCCGATGGGGCCCCTCCCGATGGGGTCCCTCCCGATGGGGCTCCTCCCGATGGGGTCCCTCCCGATGGGGCTCCTCCCGATGGGGCTCTTCCCGATGGGGCTCCTCCCGATGGGGCTCCTCCCGATGGGGCCCCTCCCGATGGGGTCCCTCCCGATGGGGCTCCTCCCGATGGGGCTCCTCCCGATGGGGCCCCTCCGGCTGCGGGCAGGGAAAGCGGAGGGGCGGGGGGAAAGCGGGGAGCGGGGGCCCGGGTAGATCCTGCGTCAGCGCTTGAGAGAGGCCAAGGCTTCGACGGCCTGCGGGGAGGAAGGCCCCGGGGTCCTCCCCTCAAGCTGATCCCCAGCGTGTTTGGAAAGGCAGAGCGAGGTGGTAACGCCATCACGCTTTCTGCTCAGCAAAGCGTTTTCGTCTCTAACGTGGGCGAAGCATGCAGGGGTTTGCCTTCTCTCTCTCGGTTTCTAGATGCCCTTTTCCCAGGCTCACCCCACGTGCGGAACGGGCTTATCAGGTCGTGCACCCCAGCAGCGTTCTCCATGGGAGGCTGGGGAGAAAGCGCCAGCACCCAGGGGAAGGCTGGAAAGCCTGCGGGTGCTTGGGGCTGGCTCACCGCACCCCACTGGATGCGCTTTGAAAGGCGTGTGCTTTAATTTAGGTGAACTCGGTACCCTCTCCCGGTGAACAGTTCTCAGCTGAATTGGACCACTATAACCGGCCACGATGGGCGGCACACAGTGGGACAGCTGGCAACGAGTGTTTATTTAGGAAAACATTTATTTTTTTTCGCAGACTTAGGGGACCGTGGGCCTTCTACGTTGGCAAGGGTTTTAAATTGGGGGATTTTAACTCGGGCATCTCTTACACCACCAGATGTTTGTCTGGCCAGTGTTTCCCCAAATGGAAACATGTGTTTCGTTTGCAGCACTGAAAGGCACATTCGTTTTTCTGCTCTCCGGGCAGCCTTGATGTCTTTGCCTGCGATTCCCTAAGCTGCCCTTATGGTGTGCTTCTGATGACAGAGAACCTGAGCCATACTGAAAAGGCTGCCTAGGAAAAAAAGCTGGCAGTCCATTTGTACAGTAAGACTTCAGTGCTTTCAGACATGTTGGAAAGTCATCTGCAATTAGGACGTGCTCAAAGGCATTAGTAAACTTCAGGATGTCTTCACGGCACTTGATCAGTGCAGATATATTTGCAGTTAGAAGTGTCAAAATGGCTCCCAGGTCCTGGAAACTGGATGGGTTTTACTTTTTAAATGTAAAGGTGACATCTGAAAAAGGAATTGCTTTTATGTTAAGTATGAAACATGTACCAGAAAGCAGAGGTATTGGCACTGTGTATAACTTGTGTGCGTATGTGTGTTTTAGCCAGGATTGCCTTTTCTCTTTGTATTCATTGAAATTATAGGAAATTGGTCAAGGGGGCGGGGGGCAGGGGGGGATGACTCTTTCTAAGGAAATCTGCGCTCTGTTCTTATCATTACGGGGTAACCCAATTTCTTGACCTTTAATTATTCTTGCTTTAAGCTAGAAATTCTGGTGTTTTGTTGTTGCATTCCTTTCTGATCTCTGAATGGTGGGAATTAAAAGTGCCACTTTCTGAAATGGCAGCTTTGACTTTGCAATTTTCCATTCTTTCTCCTTTTCTTTTATTTCCCAGAACAGTTCCAGGCTTCCTGCTCTGTTATTTTCAGGAAAATTCCATAAACACCTAGTGGTAGGTGGTGCTTTACCAGAGGCCATTTTATTTTTATTTTTAATCCTTTCCCTTGAAACACTGCCAATATTTTAAGGAAGTGGAACTTTGTGGCATTGTTTGTGAGCTGCTAATTTGTAATGTGAATCCCCTGCCCTCCTGTTTATTGTATCTTTGCCTTAAGGTCCCAGATACTATAAATGTGCTGTTCCTGGGGTTCTCTGTAGAAACCCTGCACTCAAAAATGAGCTTTCGCATTTTATTACCGTTTGATAATGTTTTTCTCTGTTTTTATTAGCATCACTAAAACCAGATTTAAGCCTGTTTCACAGGCCCCTGATTTGCTGAACAGAAATGCAAGAGGGAAGTGGTGCTTTCTTTCCTGAAAGAGTCAAAAAAATTTAAAATGGTCTTTGGTACAGTTTTCACCCGGGTAGTCTGATTAAGCAGGGGAAAATAAGGTGCAAGTAAGCCCTTTATCACCTTTCCATAGTTTTGCAGTTTGTCTCTTACCGGTACATCATCCCACTGCTGGCTCTTCACCAGTTCGTAAGAAGGCTCCGTTACATCGAATCTGGGGACAGGGAATCCAGGAATAGCATTGTGCAGATGGAAGCCAAATGTCAGCAGCCAGCTGTTAACATCTAGGAAAAGAAGGTTCCAAATGAAAGGCCTTAGAGTTTATCTTGTGCTTCCCTGCACTGAAGGCCTTACCTTAAAACCCCACATTCACAAACAATGACCCTGAAAAAGAGCCCATGTTTGGCATCACCCTACAATTAAAAACTGACTCTATTTTCAGACATGGTGACAATAACTTCAGTAGCAGAACGAAGTGAGCCAGGGCTGCAGACAATGCGGATAACAGAGACTCACTTAGACAGAGGGGTACACGGTCCCTCGTGCGAAGCTGCAACCGGTGCTGGTGGTAGTGATAAAAAATGCGAATAACAACGCCCAGAAGCATGAAACAGACAGCGTTGTTGACAACAAATGACATTTGTAGTTAGTAAAGGCTGGTCTTAAATAGAAGTCGTGTGTTATATTAGCTTTCAAAAGTGACTGCCCAAGGATATGAAGGCTTCCACCACCCATTTTCTATTAATAAGGACCCTGAATTGAGGGTATGAAGATCAACAGCTGATTCTTAAAGATGAATGGTGAAAGCTGGCCAAGCTGGCCAAGGGCACAGGCGTTCTGATTCCCATCAGTTCTGACTTCAGAGGCTCTGTGCACAGGTGGAGACAAACTTGTGGGGGAGAGAGGCTGGAAACCTTTAAGATGGTATTTTAAAATATTGCCACGTGACTCCAAAAGCCGTTAAGCTGAAAATAAGGCTTTTATTCTGTTCCGGAGGTTATAATGTTACAGAACTAGTCAGCAGGCTTGCAGCTTTATGAGTACAGTTGGGTGTAGATTATTTTATATATTAAGCACATTGCTGGAAAATTTGAAATTGCATTTTACCTAATATATGCTGTTCCATCTCTCTTTTGATGTTTTTCAGAAAATGCTGCCGTGGCATTCCCTGCCGTCCACGTTGCTAGGAGGGGAGGAATCAGGAGCTGTGGGCTTTCCAGCCTTTCAGCCACTGTCAACACCTCTTAAATAACCAGTGGCAAACTGCTTGTCAGAATGATGGAGGGCCACTTGTTCCCCATTTCCTTCTCCAGGGCACAAACTCTCACTTCATTGCCAGGCTGGCAGGTCCCTTTGTGCTGGCATCATATAGGCTATAAACCCAGTGGGGTTCTCCCTGTTTTAAATGGAGGGTTGCTGGTGGTGGAGGAGGATAGAAAGTAACACACTTGTGTGTGTGTGTGTGCGCGCGCGCGTAAGATTACGGGGGGCTTGTATGTTAGAGAAAATTCTTCTTGGATGGTGCAGTGCTGGGGGCAAAGGTACTCCTACTATGAACAATGTCTGTGAAGCAGTGAAAATCGGAGGCTCTTAAGTATTGAAAATTACTGCCCAAAAAGTGGGACGTGAAGGCAGATGAGTACTGAAAAACCCTGAAGGGGAATTCCATACGGGAGCTGCTGAATCAGGATGCTGAGAGAAGGGACCTGGAGCTGGTTCACAAGGGAGAGAGCTACGAAAAGCCTGAGGCAGTCCGGGTAAGCAGGAGGCAGATGTGAAATGAACAGGGGGCAGAGAGCTGTACTGAAAGCGGACATCTCGGTGCACCTCACACACTGAGTGAGAAAAGACACAGCCGGAAGGAGCGTCTAACGCGAGCCAAAACAAAACAAAGCAGAACACCCCAAACCAAACCGAACACACACACAAGAAAACAGAATAACCTTCCTCTAGGAACCATAAATATAGCAAAGAGGTTAATCATGGCAGTGGGACTCAGGAGTGGAAGGTGGAAACAGAAGGATTCAGAATCCCTGGAGCAGAGCGTGAGTGAAGATCTCAGCTCACTAAAGGGAACCCTCGTGCACTGTGGGTGGGAGTGTAAACTTGACAGCCACTAAGGAAAACAGGATGGACGTTCCTCACAAACCTAAGAATAGAATTACCATATGATCCAGCAATCTCTCTTCTGGATATTTATCCAAAAAATACAAAAACACTAATTCGAAAAGATACATCCACTCCTAGGTTCATTGCAGCATTCTTTACAATAGCCAAGATATGGAAACAACCTAAGTGCTTATCAATAGATGAATGGATAAAGAAGATACGGTATGTTTACACACACACACACACACACACAATGGAATGTTAGTCACACAAAAAAATGAAATCTTGCCATTTGTGACAACGTGGATGGACGGACCTTGAGGGTATTATGCTAAGTGAAGTAATTCAGACGGAGAAGGGCAAACACTGTATGACTTCACTCATACGATACAACAATTTTTTTTTTGGCTGTGCTGTGCAGCTTGTGGGATCTTAAATCCCTGACCAGGGATTGAACCCAGGCCTTTGGCAGTGAAAACACAGAGTCTTATCCACTGGACCACCAGGGAATTCCCCTAACTCATATGATATTTTAAAAAAACAAATAGGGCTTCCCTGGTGGCGCAGTGGTTGAGAGTCTGCCTGCCAATGCAGGGGACACGGGTTCGAGCCCTGGTCTGGGAAGATCCCACATGCCGCGGAGCAACTGGGCCCGTGAGCCACAATTACTGAGTCTGCGCGTCTGGAGCCTGTGCTCCGCAACAAGAGAGGCCGCGATAGTGAGAGGCCCGTGCACCGCGATGAAGAGTGGCCCCCGCTTGCCGCAACTAGAGAAAGCCCTCGCACAGAAACGAAGACCTAACACAGCCATAAATAAATAAATAAATAATAAAAAAAAATTAAAAAAACAAAAAAAAACAAAAAAAAACAAAAAACAAATAAATGACCAAACCAAACCAAACATGTAGATATAGAGAACAGAGTAGTGGTTACCAGAAGGGCAGGAGGCGGGGAGGACAAAGTGGGTAAAGGGCATCGACTGTATGGTGACGGGTGTTAAATTAGTTTGTTGGCGAGCGCGCTGTCGTGTACACAGAAGTAGAAACAGAATGTTGTACACACGAAACATACAATGTGGTAAAGCAGTGTTACCTCAATAAAGAGTAGAGAAGCTGCGCGTTAAAGGGAACTAGAGTCACGCTTGCAGGGACCTTGTCTCTGTTTCACATCCTGGTGCTTCTGTGGTGGCAGAAGGGGGACTCAATGTTTTAAATTGGATCATGCACTAAATTGGGAAAGGTCTTAAATCTATACCCATATTGGCAGAAAAATTAATGTGTTCATTAGCAGTGCCACCGTACACGAACACTGCCCTAACTGGTGATGAAGACAGTAGTATAAGAGGACAGAATTGAGGACAGAAACAGGATCCTCTGGCCAAGCGACTGAGGGGAGAACCTGCGCCATCACCGTCCCCAGGCGACGGTGGGAAGACGGAGTTAAACACCTCCCGGGGACGGGCTGCTGAGTCACGTGGTATCGTGTTCCTTACTGATTCCGTCATTAGAACTTGACACACGAGTAAAAGGAAAACCAGCGTCACACATTTGTAAGGCAGTTACTATTTCAAGCAGAATTGCGTGTGTTACTGTATTTAATACCATAAAGTAGGCATTGCTCTCCCCATTTTACTGTTAAGGCAACAGACTCAAAAAGTCATGTGACTTGGCTATAAAGCGTTGGGATTGGAACTCCAATTTGGGGACTCCAAGTTCATCGTGTTTTCTGCACCCCCACGTCCCTTCCCTTCCTTAAGTGACCGGATTGCATGTCATTTCAGAAACCTGTGGTCTTGGGCACTGGCAGGCAGAATACGAAGTAACAAACTATGTCTCAGTGTCCCTTTGTGGTTTCTCCTTGGTTTCATTTAAAAGGTTAGGCATTTGATTTTTTTTTTTTAGGCATTCGATTTTGCATGAGGAAAGCGTACAGTTAAACTACCAGCCGTTATTTCGTGTGTTAATCCAGTGATTAAAGTACTTGGAAAGGAAAAACAATTACACTTACCTGTGATGTAGTCTTTCACATCATGGATTTTGCTTGCAGGGTTGTTATTCCTAAACATATACAGGTTAAAGGGAGCTGGGTCCTTCCCAATTCTTTTCCAGATTTCTATGTCAGGCGTTGTCCATCGTCCTGCCAAAATGTCATAATCCCTTTCTCCAAAGTGGATTAATTTTGTGAGTGGGTCATACAAGCCACCATGAAATCCAATTACCAGCTGAAAGTCAATGTTGGAGTCAAAATAGATTTCGCCATATGCGGTGTACTGAATCTGTTTGAGCATAAGCCCGTTGCTGCTGAAAACAGCCAGTGGCGTCCCTGTGTTGTCTGACGCGATGTAGAATTCATCCCCACTGCTGATTTCCATGGCAAAAAGATGTCCTTGGAGATCGTAATAGAGGGAGGTGATCTCTGAACTCGAATGGTTGTAGACGTGAGTAATCCTGGTGGGGTAAGTGAGGTCCGCATAAAAAAACTGCAGGTGCTGTCCCAGACTGGTCTTGCTAGACACACGCCTTCCCAGGCCATCGTAACGATAGATGACTGTCCAGCCACTGCCTTTACTGTACACTCGGGTCAGAAGCCCCTTGGAGCTGTACTCAAAGATCTCCGTGCCTCTTTGACGCAGGAAGCCATCTTCATCCAACCGGTACTGAACATCACCCAGTCGGGTGATCCTGTCTCGCAGGTCATAGCGAAGGGGTGTCAAACGTGCGCTGTTACTTGGGTTCAGTAAATGGAGGTTTCCATTCAGGTCGTAGTTGTAACGCCACATGATTTTTTCGTTTAGATAAACGGTCTGGAGCTGTCCGTCAACATCATACTCATAAGCATATTTGGTAGTGTTGGCGAAGGGCCCTATTTTAATCTCTCTCTTGGTTACCCGACCCATGTTATCATACTGAATTGTAATCCAGTACATGAGTGACCTGAAGATCTCATACTGAATTTCCTTGATGCGGCCGTGAGCATCAAAGTGCTTCGTATAAGTCATTACAGCTGTGGAAATGATCTGGTTAATATCATAATATATGACTCCAAATTTTCCAAACTGCTCCACTTTTCCAGAAATGTCATCGAACTGATAGAGGTCAATGGGCAGCGGAGTTTCATTGATGACACCCTGCATGCTGGTCACCCGAAAGCTGTTGTCATAGCTGTAGTCGAATCTCGCGTTCACCATCCCATCTTCACTGAAGCGGAAAATCTGTCTGTCAATGAGAGGTCCAATTTGCCTGTATCTGATGGTGCAAATAAAACCATCACTCTGGAGGTTTACCGTTTTGAGGACGCCTGCCGTTTCATCGTAGGTGAAACTGACTCTCGTGCTATCGTATAAGATTTCTGAGAGCCTGGTCTGCCTCCTGTACTTAAATAAGACCCTCCGACTCGTACCCAGGAAAGCCGTCTGGAGGAGCAGCCCCCCCTCGCTGTAGTCCGTGATGACGGAGGCGTTGCTCTCCGGGGGGCTGTATATGTTGCGGTAGTAGCCGACGGAGCGGACGGTCTGCATCGTGTGGCGAGCTACGCTGGGCATGGTGACGGCCGACAGCTGGTCCCACGTGTCATACTCGAAGATGTACTGCCGCTGGCTGTGCAGCAGGAGCACCATGGACTGCAAGGAGGGAACACGCTGTTAGCCGGCGCTTGTGAGTGGCGGGGGTGGCAAACGCACGGGTAGTGACCACACGTACGCAAGAACATTCCCCATGAGAAAATGGTTTTCACTTAACTGAGTTCTCCTTGACTTTCCATGTCGTTACCGATCTCCTGCCTAATGTGCCTGGATGCTTCACTGGGAGGGGTTCTGCTGTGAGTGCCTCAAGTCTCAGGATCGTACCTTTTTTTTGTTTTTTCAGGCATTCATAGCCAAGCAGAGGATTGTCAATGGATTCCGCTAAGTCATAATACGGGCACGAGCAAAGCTGCTTCAAAGACAACATTTCAAGGGGAAAACAGCATATGGGAAGTGCAGTCCTGTCCATAATTAGCAATCATTTAGTAAGGTGGCTTTTCCCCCTCATTTGATTGAAGAGCCACTCAAATCATGTTTTAATTTCCAGTGCATTTGGGGGAGGAGCAAAGCATTCAAAATATTACTTTATAAAGAAGAAACATAAAATTAGCCCAAAATGGATCGTGTGTACCTAAAGCATCAACGGCAACAAACACTGCTACAAACAAATCAGTCGGTGAATGAGAGCTGTCAATGCCCTTGTTAGGAATATGGATCCAGATAATCTGTTTGTTTGTTTGTTTGCAAATTCTTAAATGACATCTGTAATGACAGAAAAATCTGAATTTTGAAATTTCCTTTTGTGAGAAGCAAATTGGACTTGTACCTAAGGTGCGGGGAGGATGGTTTCTGGGCTATAGACTGCTTTGCTTTCTGGGCTATAGACTGCTTTGGTGCCAAATTATGAGGTGAATAAATAGATAAATAAAAATAAGCTCTGCATATTTTGCAAGTAATTGCAGAAAGACAAAAGACAGTTTATTAGGCCAACGTGAGAGAAGGTCAACCTGGAGGCTGGTTAGGTAGCTCTTGCCGTGGTAGAGCGCGTGGGCGGTTCTGTCCTCTGAGGAAGCCCCCTCTAAAACCTGTTACACCAAATGGAATGATGGCCAAACCGGGAGGATGGTTAGATTAGGTTAGATTAGGAGCCCACTTCCCCACCCACCCCAGCACCGGGACTCGCTCTTTGCTTTTGACACAGAAACGCATAACCCCGTGTCCAAGGCTCATTCCTTGCTTCTTTATCGTCCACCATTTTCAGAAGCAGTTTGCCTGACCTCTTCTATGGGCACATCTAGGGGCAATTTTTGTGTGCAGACTCTGTGGTAAATGTCTTGAGACTTGTCCCTGATAGTCTGCATCCTTCCAAGGAAGGCCTGGACTATTGCTGAATTCACAGGACCCAGGACCCAGTACTGCAGTCATTCAGAATCACAGCTCTTGGTAGGTAGTAGAATATTCCTTACTTGGCCATGAATAAGTTTTGGCTTAGGGTGCCTATCCTAGCAAGGAAATGGAAATAGTTTGGGTGGATTTTAGAGATTTGGGAGAGATGGTGAGAAAGTGCTCGTTGGCTTTTCTGATCCCTGTTGATACATGGACGTGATCTTGGTTACTGCCGGTGTCATTTTGTGACAGTGTCCCTTATCAATGACATGCCCCTTTGCTCCAAGATTTTTCAGTCATATTATGGTCACTACTCTCAATTTTGGGGGTCTGAGAGTTTATTTTGTTTACTTATTTATTTATTTTTGGCCTCACTGCTCGGCTTGTGGGATCTTAGTTCCTCGACCAGGGATTAAACCCACACCCTAGCATTGGCAGCGTGGAGTCCTAACCACTGGACCGCCAGGGAATTCCCAGTCTGGGAGTTTATATTTGTTACTCTTCTCTGTAATGTGCTTAATTTAAATTGGGAAGAGTGTTGCAGGATGAAGTAGTGTCCCACTCCCAGTAACTATAGGCAGGAGTTGTCTTGGGGCTTGTAGGTTGCAGGATGAGATATTTTCCAGGTGTCGGGACTTGTTCCCAGGAAGGTAAGTGTGGAGGGGGCTTACTCTGTGGTCTCTCAACAAATAACAGCCGAATGACTAACTGTAGCGTGTGATGACGAGTCTGGAGGGAAACTGTCCCCTAATGGGCCTCCTCCGTTGTCTCAGGGGTGCGTCTCTTCTGAGGAGGGCACATAGGTGGGTTTGCAAGAGGAGAAATTGGCAAGTAGGGTCGTAGCTGGAAGCGCTCTAGAGTTAGCGGGCTGCCTGACGGTGAACTCTGAACACGAACTGGTCCTCAGGAAGAGGGACTAGCCAGGACGGCTCAGGTGCAGGGGGGAGGTAGGTCCAGAGCACCTCTGGTGGAGACCCACGGGGCGAGTGAGTGCGTCGGTGATGTGGGTGTGCGTCCGGAGGACAGGGTTATCCTGTGCACCCGAGGAAGGGGCAGGCAGTGAGGCCGGCAGCTGTGTCTGGGCCTCGGCTGCCGTGTGGCCGCTGGCAGTGCCGGTGCGCTGAGCTGAGAGGCACCCGAACCAGAACCGGTGCGAACCTGCGTCTCAAAGGCAGGTGAAACCTCCCATGAATGTGCTTCTTGGTGGATTCTACTTCTTCAGAAGGGAACTACAGGGAGGTGGTCTTTTCCTCCATTGTTCTTTCTTTTTTTAGTATTTATTTATTTATCTTTGGCTGCGTCGGGTCTTAGCTGAGGCACGTGGGATCTCTCCTTGGGGCGTGCGGGCTCAGCAGTTGTGGCGCGTGGGCCTAGTTGCCCCGTGGCGTGTGGGATCTTAGTTCCCCGACCAGGGATCGAACCCACATCCCCTGCATTGGAAGGAGGATTCTTAACCGGTGGACCACCAGGGAAGTCCCTCCTTTTTTCTTTTACTTTCATTCCCTCTTGACCCCGGTCACTACCCGAAACCTGGCATCTACGACCTGGCATTCTGCACACGTATAACTTGAAGTCTTTTTTGGTGTTGTGCACAGGTCTCAAGAATGGGTTCCCTTTACACGCAGAAGAAAGGGGAGAGGCCACAGAGGACCAGACGTGTGGCTTTTTTAAAAAACAGCCTCTTTTGGTTACTAACGCATAAGTAGGGTGTATGTGCTCTTTATGGTTATGTCAAAGCTCTGCGGGCAGCAACGCAAAACTGACAGCTTTAACTGTGCGAATGCGTAAGGCTCTTTCTCAAATGAAAAAGCTCGCACGGAGATGATTTACAAATGACTAACAAGCTCAAAGTCTAATTTGTGAATGTTGTTGACGTGTGAGGTTGGCAGGTGGGCGCTGTTGTGGCTTGTTTGTTTACAGCATAAATCACGTAAAAGGGTCTCGGAGAGGAGAACTTAACTGAGGAGAAACACCGTGGCCAATGCAGAAATTCATCAGTGCTCTACGGATGTGATTTACATGTGGGTACTCAGTATAACAAACGGGGCTCAGTCACGTGACACTGGTTGCCCCGGAACTGCGCTTGGGTGACCGCTGGAAAATACCGATCATTGCCTCCCCGTGTTTACCCTCTGTGTGCAGGCGTACCTTTTCCAAGTACGTGTAACTCCATGTTTTACCGTCAGCAAAAACCCGGGAAACGATCCTCCCCTGCCCGTCGTAATCTACTTTCTCGCTCGTGGTTCCTCGCTGGATGCCGGCAATTTGGCCCGTGGATGAGTAGGTGACGTTGACGGCCATCAGCTTGCTGCTTGGCAGCCAGAGAGTCGGGTGCCCTGACGCGTCGTAGGCGATCCTCAGGAGGAACTTACGGTGGTCATCATAGATCTTTTCTGTCTTTGTTGTTCGATCAAAGTCAACTGAAAGGAGGTTTCTGCCATTAACCTGTTACAACACAAACAAGATGATAAAATAAATCATGCCGTTCCAGTACCAGCCCCTTATTACTCTGCAGGGTCCCCACTATTGTTTAAACACCGTTTATGATGATTGATTCTCTTTGTCAGTAAATTAATTTAGCAACTTCTTGGGTACAAGTGCAAGGCAGTAGATTAACTGCTCTTTTAAAAGGTTTCATTAAGCAGAAATACAGCCTGGCATTTGTTCAAAACCTTTTCAATTAAATTTTGTAACCTTAAGCAACCGATAAGAAAAACGCCGAAATGCATTTGCTTTAAAGTTTGCTCAGAAGATACGAAGGTGGTAAACCTGACATCTCTGCACATTACTCAAATCCCTCCCCCGCCCCAGACCAGAAGACATTGGGAAATAATTGCTTACTAGATTAATCATGGCTACATTAAATAAAATGGTGGTAAATGTGATTCTAGCCCTTCAAAGAGCAGTTAATGTGGAACCCACATTACTGCAAATTATTAATTAGTTTAAATAGCAGGAGGTTACAAACACGATCCTTGTTTTTGGCTAAGTGCTGACGTGTCACAATTTTTTGGAATGCCTTTTTCTTTGATAACATCTGGTTCACCGGCAAGGACTTCAGATCCTTCACTCCCACATCTACACAGTCTGACCACTGTGCTTACTTTACAAATCTAGCCCCATGCTGTTGTCGTAGGGTCTCTGTGTCACGTCCAGAATCTCTGACTACATCTGTCTGTTACTGTCTGTGGTCCAGGGCACACACCAGCCAGCATTTGTTAGTGCGGTGGACATGTGGCCTTGGTTAAATTCTACTTTACACACGGTCTACAGTGTTTGCAGAAGACCAGGGCCAGTCCATTCTTTGGTTTCCTACTGCACCTTTGTGGTGATGGTGGCTTGTCCATACCAAAATGCTCGTTAACTGTTCGGATTGTTACAGGTTAAATGGGAAAATCTTAATTTTACTTGACCATGTCCTAACTAGAACTTTCAAAACAGACAGCTCCAGCTGACCACTTATACACACACACACCACTTACACACACACACCAATATATGTACACATATATGTATGTACATACATAATATACATGTATATTTATGTAAAATCTGGGATAAAAATTTGTGCCTTGTATCACGGCCATTAAACAAGTCCCATGAAAAAATTCTCCGTAAGCTTTATTTAAACTTTTCCAATTAACTCTTCAAGGGGAGTACTGTGAAGCCCACGGAAGGGTAAAGATATCAGCTGAAAAGAAGTTCATGCCTAACAGGCAAAGTGGTCGGGGTCAGGGTGCCGGGGAAGCACCCAGATGATTCACATCGAATGAGAAAGCGGAGCCCTGGATACACGTGAGGAGCCCTTAATTTCTCAGTTCTATCACTGCAGATCCAGCTGATGCAGGAAAAAGGAAAACCCCCTGAACCACGGAGCAACTGGTATGTGTTGGTGTGGGGTGTGTACCTGTGTCGGAGGAGGAAGCCAGGAGTCCGAAAGCCCCATTTCCACACACCACAAGGTCTAGAAGCAGCGAGGCCCTGGGCTTTCAGTGAGTTTATATGATTCTGACCAGCCAGCTGAAGGCTTTCCGGGCTTCTGTTTTCCCAGGTGGAAATGTCTGCAGAATAGTTGCTCGGCCTTTTGTGAATGTTGTGAGACTTTATGAGTTTAGGTTTGCAGGATGCTTTGTGTACCTTGGAAAGAAGGTACTAGCTTACAAAGATGTATTTTTAAGTCTGTAGTGTTACAGATTTGATTTGATATCAAATAGCTCAATACTGAACTGGCAGAATCCAGCTCTTCAGCTTCTATTTGCACACTTGTGATGCCTTAAGGAAGAGGCTTTACAAAATTTAAATGGTTTCCTAGGGCTCTTGTGTTTCTCACATTGTGGTTTAAACAACAAAACAAAACAACACAGTGTTAGATTTGCCCTCCTTTTTCCTTCCTCAGGTTATTCCGGGCTGTGAATAGCCAAGCGAGATCGCCTGTGTAGTTTGTTTCCGTAGACTGTGCAGCCCGCAGTCGTACCCCATCTGTTTGCGTTTTACGTGTTTTCATTTTAATTTGTATCTCGAGTCTTTATTGCCTTCCTTAACCCTCCTTTGCCTCTGCAGTATTTCCTATGGGTAGAGTACAGGAAATCTGCTCTGCAGATCTGGTATGACTGCTCGGTTAGGAAGGGAGAAGGGCCAGAAGGCAGGCCTGGAACCCCTTCTTGGCACGCCTGCACCCCACTACCGGGCTTCTGATTTGTCTCTCTGGTTTGGGACTCTGGCTGCACAACACCAAAGCGTCCAGGAGAACATCTAACGCTGCCATTGTGTCAGCTGCCACACCAAGCATGTCACCACATGGAAACATCTAGAAGCACCGCGAGACCAGACATCTGGATAGCAGTTAACATTTTCCTTTTTATCCAGACAAATGCCTTTCTTGTGTCCTCCAACTGAAGAAATGAGGAAAGAATTAGAATGTGGCTGTGTTTTTCTCCACATTCGCAACACAAGCCAAGGTTTTAACTGTTCTTACTGTTTCCAGACACCAGCCACTGTTATTCAATACGTAACATTGCAGAAGATACTAACAGGTCTTTTGTGTTTTTCCGTCCCTCTCAAACCTGCCCACACGTTCTCCTTTGGGTGTTGCAGACACAATGCACAAGTCAAGGGACATTTCCATCTGGAACATAGTTTGCTTAACTACACCTGTATGAAATCACAACTATTTTGCAAACTTTTTTTTTTTTTTTTTGACAATCATAGAGGACCAGCATTGTTGCCCCAGTGGCCTTTTAATAAACATTTTTCACATAAAAAAAAATCAAGTTACATTGAGTAGTTCACCTAAGACGAAAAACCTTCTATCAGATCGTTACGATACCTCCAGCTACATAAAAATGAATCCAAATGTTGTGTCTGGATAAGAGCTCACCATGAATTCCTTTGTGATACACAGCGTTTCTTTTAAGTAAGCATGGAAAATCCCCATGTTCAAAGATCATGTCCAGCATGACTGCAATCAATCACAATGTCCCTTTGATATCGGGAAGTGGGTAGTTATTTTCCCTCTGTAATGCTTGAAAAACTGAGGCATAAAGAGGTTATTAAAACAATGTCTGTATGTTTGACGACACAAAGCACAGTCAGACTATTCAGGTATCCAGAATGTTTGTGACAATATCTCCACTCCCTGGTGTCCTCGTTAGAACATCAACTGTCTGCAGGCGGTTCTGTGTCCCCTCCACACGTCAGCAAGTGCCAACTGTTCTGCACCATCCCACTCTAGGCCCTGCCAGTCAGATGAAAGGACGTCACACAAACGTGATGGGCATAAGAAGAGTTAAATAAGCTATCATATTTACGCATGCCTCGAAACACCCTTTCGGCCTTCAGGTTTCGAGAATTTCTTTTTCACATAATCCACTAAATGTTTTCCTTTAAGCATCAGAATTCTGGGCAAGTTTAGAAGATGACTTTTATTATTAGGATGCCATAACAATTTTTGGGAATTGATCAAAGGCTGGTTCTAAAGTCCAACACTGACAAAAATTAGGACTGTTTACCAAATACTGTAAGACAAGGACAAGCGACTATTATGCATGTCTTTTTTAAAAAAAATGTAGGTACAAGCAAGTAAGCTAAGGAATTGTCTCATCTTTGTTCTGTTTTCCCACGTCTCTGCCACGATTGCCTCTGCTGGTTATTCCTATGTATCTAACCCCTTTTCCCTTAATGCAGTTTCACAGAAAATGCTTTTCATGTTGCTCGTTTCTTGTATAATTTTTCCTTTTGTACTCCTAGCCTTTTTTTTTTTTTTTTTTTTACTTTTTAAACTACTCCATCTAGTGTTATACCTATTATATCCATGTGATCTATTCAACTGAGTGTTAGGTTTCCTGCAGTCAAACATCTGCAAGGCTGTGCTATTCCTACAGCTTCTCTCTGAGAAGATCTAGAGGCAATGAAATAACCCAATTCTAAGGCTGGCTCTTCCTCATTCTTTCATTTATTGAATAAATATTTGAGTGCCCACCCTGTGTCAGGCCCATAGCTAGATTTAGGCCAGTAACGTAAAAACGAAAAGACGTTTCTGCTAGGAGATAATGAAAGGTAAGAGAGGAGACGTCCTCTGTTTCAGGAAAGGGTGGAGTAAAAGCGGGCGGCTTTTCGGGCTGATTCTGACTCTGATTCCTGATTCAGAGGCCCTGCTGGCCCCGCGTCCTCCCCCTCCTTCCTCCTCTGTGCCCCAGTTTGGCAGATTCCAGGTCCGGTCCTCCAACCAGATTTTCACGCCATCGCTTTCTCCCTAGAATTCCTCTCTTCGAATCCACAGAGGGTGAAATTAGCAAGCCGAGCTGGTACATCCGATCTTATCTCGAAAGCAAGCGACCCCCCCTTGTGATCCTGGCACTGTCTCTATGTGAGCCATCACACACATCAGCTGGAAATCTCCTTTCAGTGTGAACGAACAGGCCGCTTTAAATAGTACATTTTCTGAAATGACTTGCTTGTCGTTCCGCTGTTTAGAAAGAAACTCACACCCGTGCCTGTGTGCACGGGTCTCTTCCTCCCCAAAGGGAGGTGTTTTCTTCATTTAGAATCAGGCTGAGAACCAGAGACTTAAAATCGGCTTTTTCCTCTTTTCCTCTACTCTTCTTAATTCCTTTTTTATGTCTAGAAAATCAGTATTAAAAAGGAAAAAGAAGGATGCACTTAGACTAGCTTGTCTCAAAGAACAGTGGGCCACATGTTACGTGGTCAGTTTCTGGGCAAAGCATTTCCCATAATCTTTCCTATGTTTTCGTAACCAGTGAGTTAACCAGATTTTTCCTATCCATCTGTTGTGTGGGGATAAATGCCCACTGTTTGTACGCATGGTTCAGATTCTCTGGGTTAGGGTTACAGAATATGTAATCATGCCTTTCGTTTTTCAAGGATTTTCACATTATCTCATTTGATTCTGTAACAATTGTGTGAGACAGCGGCAGGGTAGGGCAAATTATATTTATTCATAATATAGCTAATCTATATCATGTCCGTGTCATAAGGTCAGGTTATTATCTAGATAATAGTATATTATTGCCATCATAATATGGATATCATCATATAGGTAAGGAGAATGGGCTTCACAGATGTTAGGATTTTCCTAGAAGATTTATTATTAGTAAAAAGTGGAGCCTGACCTAGAACCCGTATTTTCTGAGCACAGATGTGAGCAGAACCCTTGTGTCTTCTGATGAAGTAAGTCCTGTGTCCAAGTACACGTGTGACTCTGTGCGTGTGTGTATGTGTGTGTACAGGCACACCACGCCTGCTGTAGGGGTAGCTGACTAAGTCGAAGCCTGTGAACTAGCTTCCAGTGCGCAGTGACCCAAGGAAGCAGGGCCCAGGGGCAGCGGTGAGTGGTAGCAGCCGACAGGCACGCAGGCAGCTCAGTTCCTTGTTTCGGCAGAAGAAAAGGCCAGGGCTGGCGCTGACTCTGGTAACAGGCCAAGACCCTCTGAAAGTGACCCCGGAATGAGCCTGAAGCTTGTTTTCTTGCCCATCATGTTACTTGCCCCCTCATCTTGCTCTTCTTTCTGAGCTTCTATTGCATCTTCTTCTGGCCCTTCTCACGGGATAACCTCCCTCCAGCCTCCCCGGCTCCTGTCCACCAGAACTCCTGGTGCAGGGCCCTGGAGCTAGGGCATCTGGGCTCCCATAGGCTGGGAGACGGGCGAGGTGGGAGCACGACACTGGTTCCAGAAGACCATGCATTTAGAGCCCCAACCCCTGCCTTGCAACTGAAGAGGAATTAGAATAGAACTGTGAGTTGGAAAGTCTGTATTTGATGCACTGATTCTTTCTTACTTGATTTCCATTTCTTGTAAATAGCCAGAGACAATATGTAGTAGCTGTTTCTTACCATGAGGGCTTGTCCTGGGAAATAATGTTGGCCTGTTATAATAATAGTAATTTAACCATTTTTTGGTGCTGAAAAAAGGACATGAATGGTATCCTCCATGTTTTTTGTCTCTCCTTGATTTTAAGTAACTTTTTTAAACAGCAAGGGAAGTAATTTTAGGAATAGTTATCTACATTTATCTGATAAATGAAAATCTGTTTGCTAATAGAAAGAATGAATCCAGTTCAGTTTATAGTGGTTTGAAGGCGGTTCCTTGTAACCTGTGTTTTAGTAGTTAATCTATGCTGTCTTTACCAAACAGCTATCATAAATCACAGCTTGCTTTCTAGATATAGTTGGCCCACAATGTGAGAGGGAGGAATAAAAACACCTAACAAGGCAACACAGAGAACATCTTGCGAAGGTCAGTTACACGAGCATAATCAGCAATGCCATCACAATTCTCATAACAATGACGTCAGTTTGGGTTTTCCTTCAATAGGGAGGAGGGGGCAGGGGGGTTCCGACATCGGTCCTCTTCTAGGTGCCCAAGCTGTACTTTAAAAATATGGAGAATGCAAAGGAAGAATCCACCTTTCAAAGGCCAACCCACCTCTTTCAAGATACATATTTATGATTTGGAACACTTTTAATATTTCATCCAACTCTTACTCATCCCCATCCCATTAGGAAGCCATCACTCCTGAGTGGGTAAAGGAAAAGCGTAAGATTATTAGGGCAATATCAGTACAACAAGAATCTGTTGGCCATGCAGGCTATTTGGAATTGTGCTACATGCACTATTCTAATTTCCCAGGGAAGAACTGATTTTTTTTTTTTAATTTAACATCTTTGTTGGAGTATAATTGCTTTACAATGGTGTGTTAGTTTCTGCTGTATAACAAAGTGAATCAGCTATTCGTATACATATATCCCCATATCTCTTCCCTCTTGCATCTGCCTCCCACCCTCCTTATCCCACCCCTCTAGGTGGTCACAAAGCACCGAGCTGATCTCCCTGTGCTATGCGGCTGCTTCCCACTAGCCATCTGTTTTACATTTGGTAGTGTATATATGTCCATGCCACTCTCTCACTTCGTCCCAGCTTACCCTTCCCCCTCCCCGTGGCCTCAAGTCCATTCTCTATGGGAAGAACTGATTTTTAACCAAAGCTATATTAAGAAAACACTTTTCTCAAATAGTTGGCTTTTTCTGTGAGCGATCTGATGGCTTGATGGTTGGCCGTAACTCATGCTCTAAGGTAAGGTGCTACCCTGAGCGTGAACGGGAGACGAGTCCGAGGCCCGCCCTCGTGGACAGGCCACTGCATGACACGGCGGACCGGGAGGCTGTCACCTCGCTCTGACACTGACTTACCCTGAGCTTTCGACCGAAGACATTGACTTTGCCTTGGGCTTGCTCTTTGCGGAATCTCCATTCCACCAGGTTCTGACCGTTTTCACCAGGAAGAGTCATGTTTCTTTTGGCCACTGTTGGGTTGGCTGTGCCGGCCAGCACGTGCGGCTCTGTCTGGTAGTGTGAATCCAGGCCACTGGCAGAGAGGATTCGAAGGGAGCCGTCGTAACCAACCTGGTAGCTGTTTCTTAACTGATCTAGAAAACAAGCAGCAGAAAACACGAACTGTAGGTGCGCATTAAACACCGGATCGCTTGTGGGGTTAGAAGTGATACGAATTTCTACAACGTTGACTGGACTCCATTTATAAGGGAATGAAAAGTACTTAATGATATCCTTTTAGAAAATAACAAAACAACTTTGATGTCTGGCATCTCATGCTGTAACAGATTTGGCTGAATGTTAAAGGCAAACTTTAGGGGAATTTAAAGTCCTTCTCTACTTTATCTGTCTGATGAAATAAATGAAGGTTCGACCTCCAGTAAATGTTTTGCAAAGAACCAAGTATGTGTTCTTTTCAGAGGCTGGTGTGTCACCTCCAAGGGTTTAGAAGACATCTTCCCAATATTCATCCCTATATCTTTTGTTAAAGATGTTTTGAAACGGTTTAATATCTATACCTTCTATACCAAAAATATAAGGAGATATTTCCCCCTGAAATTGACTTTAAAAAAGGGAGTCGTCTTATATTTTGTACAAAACACCCTCTCATATTGCAGGCTTGCCTCAACTTAAAAATCTTGAATAATATAGGACCATTTGGGGAAGCAATGAATTCAAGCAGTACTGATTTTAGATGACTGTAGAGATTACCTGACAGAATTGGTAAAAAAAATAGTCAGAGAAGTTTAACTCAGATTTAGCAATGAGTCTTAGAGCAATGACCTCACAGTTGCAATTGTCATTGTAAACAGGCCTTTTCAAGATTACATCAAAAAGGAATATGGCGGGAGGTTCTATCATGGAGTTACTGGACATATATACCTACAGACTGAATGAAAAAATGGAAAGTTGAGCTATTACACATATGGGTACTTGAAATTTGGTATACAATTTCCAGTGATGGCATGAGATGCGGATTCACATACTGCCTCGTGCACGGATTCAGAAAGCTCACACTGCTCTCCGTGCGTGGCAGTGATGATGCAGAAAGGGCCTTCTGATGCAAGTGAAGAGTGGGAATTAACTTGTTTTATTAAACGGGAAAGAAAACCATAATTTCTAGGTTAACAGACTGTTTTAGATAGTATGTGATTTTATATATGTATATATTACTAAATAAACATTACATGTAGACATTAGACTATCTCATCGATATCTCTAGGGGTTTATATTTCCACCTTCTCTTTCCTGGTTCATCTTATAAAATGGGGGTTGTCACATTCTACCTGGGTGCCAGTGGTATTTTATTTTTTAAAGATTTTTTTTTTTGGTGTGGACTATTTTTAAAGTCTTTATTGAATTTGTTACAATATTGCTTCTGTTTTATGTTTTGGTTTTTTGGCCCCAAGGCACGTGGGATCTTACCTCCCCGACCAGGGATCGAACTCACACCCCCTGCATTGGAAGGTGAAGTCTTAACCACTGGACCACCAGGGAAGCCCCACCAGTAGTATTTTAAACTGGGCCACTGAAAGCTCTGCTTTCGTGTTTACCTTGAACCATGGTGTAGAACGAGTCGATGGAGGACAGATTTGAAGTGATGCTGACATCTTCTTCTCGGCTGGATGACTCAACGTCCACCGTGATTGCCTTGTCCATGTCTCCGTGGAGGTTCGTGACCACTCCGGTTGGAAATGTCACATTTGTCAGACGACCTTCACTGTCATAGCTGAATAAAAGAGGCATGAACTTGGCGTTAAATAGGAAACTGCAAGTTCTTCTTACTTATGATCGAGTCTGCAACAACAGTAGCTGCACACATTTGGGAGAATATTTGTCTTTGTGCACGAGCTGTGCAGTGAGGACTTCAAACATGCTTTGAAGTAACCAGAAGCCTGTCTAACATAAAAAAGCCTCACCGGTGAGGCCAGGAGTAAACAGAGCAGCTCCTAACCTCAGCATGTTGTTCTCTGAAGTGTGACCAAAACCCTCCTGCACATCTAATTTGCTGTTTCAAAGGGAACATGTTTGCTGATATTAAATTTCTTAGTGTTCCTCCATATTTTCTATAAAGTAGATTTAATTCACTGTTATATCCTTTTTGAAAGTTTTACTAACTTATGCCCTCTATGGCAGTGCAATATGGAAAAAATATATATATATAACTTTGTAAAGCAGTATATGTACATGCATGTATGCATTTGCATATGTAAACATATTCCTTCGGTACCTTGAGACATCTTCAACAAATTAATATAATAAGGCCTTTTTTAAAGACTTTATTTCTCAGTGATTGACATACTTTATAATGGTAAATTGGGACTTAAATGTTGGCAGGGTGGAGATAATCTATCTTGTCTATACTGATGTTGTAGGAATGGGTGATATCTTGAATGATGATTTATCATGTTTACTGAAATGAGATGTAATATTTCCTGACATTTAATGACTATTTGCTTTTTTATGATACCCTCACTTTTTTTTTAGCATATAAATATAAGAGGCCCCTATAATTTAAGTGTTAGGATATATTTTAAAAAGCTATCTTATTATCATAAATATGCATTACAGATACAACATTTTACTAAAAAACTGATTTTGGGGGTGACTTTTCTATTGGTGGCAGCACCAGAGAAAATTTCAAAAATGACAAGGTGGTTTGAAGAAAGGGGAAAAAAAAATGTAAATTCTGGATGAAAAACCAGGGACTTCCTTGGGACAAAAAATATACTTAAGATTGGATTTCATATTAATACCAAGGCTGCTTCATTAATAAAAGGTCTAAGTGAGATGGAGAGCTGAACCATTCCCTACTTAAAATAAGCCCAGATGCAGAACTAGGAGACAAAGAATCTTCTTAGTGAAAGACAGAAGTTACCAGAGGAGGGAAAAACAGTGAAGAGGATCCTAATGATGGGTGTAAACACGGGGCGACAAGGGAATAAGGGGTAGAAAAAAGGGCTTAAATGATATTTTGGAATAAAAGGAGAGAGGGCTTCTAGACTGTAAAAATTAGCTTTGAAAAATGAGGTTAGGAATTAGGAGCAGAATCTAGCAGGCCAATGTCATGGTGGAGCTAGGAAGGCACAAAGGAGGAAGGAGGCAAAGGACGCCTGTTCAGGCCCCGTCAATTCAGTGGGGACAGGATCACTCAGGTCACGGGTTTGACTGACTTGATCTGACAATTCGCCTTGCTGCTTCGCCAGCGGCAGAAACGGGCACTCAGGAGAAAGAGGCGGGCGACGGAGGGAGGGAGAGAGAGAGGAGAGAGAGAAAATACGCCATTAAGTGTAATCATTGTTTGGACCCATAAAAGGCAGAGCTGAAGTAAAAAAGCAGACTCCCTCCCCTCTCCAGCAACCCAAATGCCCCTAGCAGATGAAGGCATCAGTGAAAGAAACCCAAATTGCTTTTTTGAAGAAATTATTACTCTTGAAGAAACAAACAAGCATAGGTTTATTTATACAGCAAAGCAGAGTTACAGAATTACTGACCAAACCAGCTTCAAGTGCAATCTTCACCTGGACATAATTCTTGCAGCGCTTTACATTTCTTATAGGATACGATGAAAAATAAGCTATTGTGTTTTAAAGAAATTAACACCCTAAGATAAGTAAGTACTAGGGATGTAATGTACAATGTGATTGATAAATAGAATTAACACTGCTGTCGGTTATATATAAAAGTTGTAAAGAGAGAAAATCCCAAGAGTTCTCATCACAAGCAAAAAATGTGTATTTTCTAGTTCTTTAACGTTGTATCTATAGGAGATGATGGAGGTTCACTAAACTTATTGTGATAATCGTTTCATGATGTATGGAAGTCCCATCATTATGCTGGACACCTTACACTTACACGGTGCTGTCTGTCCATTATATCTCAATAACACTGGAAGAAAAAAAAAAGCTATAGAAAAATTGAAAAAAGAAATGAACATCCTATGGAATGCTCCTACGTAAAAGGCAGTTCAGTGCTGCATGATGCCCCCACCCCCTTCCCATTTTACGGATGGAAAAACGCAAATATGATGTGGTCAGGTGATTTGATCTGGCTCTCTCTGCATCTCACGATGAGGCCATAACTGGAACTTCCACGCACTGCACCCAGGTCCCTTAGCCCTTCTGTGAATCACAGGGCTTGACTTGAAGTGGAGAACGGGAGCTTTACACAGGCGATGCCACCTGCCAGCACTCTGCTGATTCATTCTTGCTGCTGTCACTCACCTGCCCTTTATCGACCCCTTTGCTGGTTTATGTTTTCTAGCTCCATTCAATCTAAAGCAGGCCTGTCACCTTTCTCCCGCAGAAAGCATTTCTCCAGCCTCTGCCTCTGCTCTTTCACTGGCCTGCCCCACGTTCCCTGTCCTGCTGGGCAGGCATTTCCTACCACAGGATGCTGAGTGCACGGCCGTAGAGCATCGGACGCTGCACATTCAGACGCTAACCTATTAGCCTTCGGTTCTTTGGAAAATAAAAATACAAGTAGCCTTTGTAGGCAGTGCAGTTACAGTGACAGAGGGTTAAGCTGGCATCTGAGTGGCCCAGTCTCACAGTTTAGCCCTGGAAGTCCGCAATTTGTGCCTTCAGACGAGTGGCTGCATCCGCGTTAAGGCGCTAATAGGGCTGAAGGGCTCGCACGGGGCCGGCCAGGGAAGCTGCTACTTCGCAAGGGCCCTCGGAGCATCGACCCCGCCAGTCACCTACCAGTTTCTGAATAAGCTTTGGGGGCTAGTTACCGTGCGAGGGGATTGTGGGTACACGGAGCATCAGAAGTCCGGCGGCCCAGAGTCCCCCCACCCCCCGAGGGCAGGTGATGGAGTGATGTCGTGCTGCAGCAGCAGGGAAGGGCCACGTCAAGGTGGGGGCCTCAGCTGGGCCTTCAGACAGACGCGGATTCATACAGGGGGGTAAGGAAGGCACAGGACACACCCCAGCCAGGACCACCGCCGGGGAGGGGGCGTGGGGGCGGACGGGCTGCGAGGTCAGGGAGCAGAAGCGCCCACTGAGGCAGAGGGTCCGCGCAGCGTCCCTGATACGGTAGCGGGAGGTTCATCACTGGGGACTGCGACGAAGGTTTCAAAGGGAAGCAAGGCTTCATTCAGGCTTAAAGGAGCCCAGGGCGGGGTGACAGGTCAAGCAGGGCGTCCTTCCCAGACTTGTCGATTTCACAAACCAGTACAGAAAATAAAACTGGGACCAACAGGGAGTTTTTAAATAAAGACTCCTCACCTGTAACTGGCATCATTTCATAAAGGAAGGCCATTTACCCATGCCACAGATAGACAGGACCTAACTTCAGGGTGAAAGTTCTTGACAAGGAATCAGTAAAGCTTTATGAAAATGTTCTCCCCGTCATTATTCATTTTTTCCATTTCACTGTGGATCTGTGAAAACTTTTGCACAGACTCGCACCTATGGCAACAGGAATGCAACGAGATGGGTGGCAGCCATTAGAACTGCCAGGGAACGCCGGATAAGGGAGGGAGAGAGAATAAGGAGCCAAGATGCCTTTCAGACGTGGCAGGCGGGCCCTTCTTTAGCAAAAGCAGAAAAACAGTGCAGCAGCCGACGCTCGCCTGTCCTCTGAAAAGCTTTGATCCCAGATGCTAATGGGCCTTCCCATCAAATACGCGCCTCTGGACACACGCTCTGCTTCCGTGCAGCTCCGCGGCTCTGCGGAACGTTGCTTGGCCTCGCTGGTGAACTAGGCCTGCCCAGCCTGTAGATTTGAGACATGGTTTTCTTTTATGAGCTTCTTGAATTTACAGTGCGATAGGCTCCAGGCAATCTGACTAGAACATCAACTTGATGCCCCCCTTTCCACTCATCTGGTCTCAGCCTCACAGCTTCAAATTCATCACACAGCACATTCTTTTCTGCTCCCGGCTGACCCCTCTTGACAAAGGCCCCTTGCTGGAAAAGACAAACCCCTCAGGCTCCCCACGACCTTTGGGATGCTTTTCACTGATGCTTCTCTATTTGTTCGTCTTTCATTTTGATTGCGTTATTTTGCCTAGACTTGCTGTTTTAGCCTTTGTGGTATATTTTTAAATCTCTTTTTAAGTTTCCTAAACAGCAGGATTATCGACAAATGCCCCGGAAAGCCAGAGCCTCAGACCTTCTCAGTTGAAGACGCTGATTCTGTTCTGACGTGAAATTTTCTCTCTCGCTCCGCTTTACAGACACAAGTTCCCAACTCTTCACTTTTCCTTCACAATGTCTCTCACGTGTCTTCCCACTCCCACAGCCACCCCAGATTTCAAAAGCTAGTCTTGTTACCTCTCCCCATACTCACAGCTACCAAATCCATCTTCTGAAACCGCCCCCCCCGCCCCCGAGTACAACACTTCCCTGCTCAAACATCTTCTAGTGGTTCCTCAACGGACAGAAACACTGACTGAGACTGTCACCAACCAAGGTCAAGAGACTATTGATACCGCAAGTGTATTCAGGTGGAAACAAAGTTCTTGAAAACTTTTTTTTGCAAGTGTTCTAAAAAATCAGAACAAAACTAATTTATTCTAGTTCTGTCTTCATTATACACCACATGTTGGTGAGTTAAACACAACAAAATTATTTTCTTTTAAAAGTGTCTACCAAAGATAAAAAGAATAAGGTAACAATTAACATGTAGTTTGTTGCATTAAAAAATCTGATATACTTATTTCTGTTGTCTGTTAGCTTGTTCTAAGCCTTTTAACTCTTACCCCAAAAAAAGTCATTGTTCAAAAGCAAACATTCAATTCAGTTGATACATTAGAGTCAACTAACATCATTCAACAAAGGTAACAAGTTTTCTTTAAAACTCAACAGGATTATCTGTTGTCTTCAGTGCTTCCCCATAACATGGCTTCTTCTTTTTTTGGCTGCCCCGCGCGCCATGTGGGATCTTAGTTCCCCGACCGGGGATTGAACCCGAGCCCCCTGCAGCGGAAGCGCTGAGTCTTAACCACTGGACCGCCGGGGAAGTCCCAAGGCTTCTTTAATCAAATGTTTCGTTTCTAAAATTACCTTCTGCTTTTGAGAAAAATCTGTGTCCATCAGAGCAGGGCTTTAGAGAAGCAAGCAAACCAGCGAAGAGAGGCAGTCATCGCCCTGAGAGGGGCGGCTCTTTTGAGGAGTGGGCTGCCCGGGCCCCCTTGGCTTGCGATTCAGCCTGACGCTGAACTGGTCTCCAAGGTGAGACAAATGTATGTATTTACTCCTAAAATGTTGGCAATGCCCCTCTCCCAGACCTTGATGCTCTTCACCTGTAGAGGAATGGACACCAGCCAGCTAAACGCATGTGTCAACTCCGACTGGTTTCTCTAGTCCAAATCAGCCTGTCTTGAGAAGCTGAGACATCAGGAGGTGTTGGTCCGGATGGGTGCCGGTCACGGCTGGCTCTTCCGTGTCTTCCCCAGGGCCGTCCAGAATAAGCTGCTTAGTGGGGCTACATCTGTGTGCTTTTAGACTTGAGTCCCAGTACGGAGTCCCAGGAAAGACGTAGTCAACCTGTCTTTCCCCCACTGTCCCCCTGACACAGAGGGAGAATCTTTTCTCCCATCTATCAGAGTTCCTTTAATCCAATGTCCTTTCATCGTTTAACAGCCTGCAAAACCAACAAAAAAACACCCCCCAAACAAAATCCCCCCCCAATCTTGCCATCTGTTTGGCAATACTTTTCTCACAATGCTAACCCATAATAACTTCTTATCTGTCATTGTGGTAAAGCAGAACAAAATTACCAACCTCATCATAACAAGAACATATGCACAAATCAGTCCTGGATCTGCATTCCTGATGAAGGACGTGGGCAAACAGCAAAACCAGAACAGAACCTGACTTAAACTTCTCGTGGTGGACTGATCTGGAATCCTAATAGCCATAATGTGATCTGTAACACTCATATCAAAAGAATTTACATTTAAGTGTTCTGGGAACGAAACTGAGGTTTGTATATTTCAACAGTGATCTCACAGGCAAATCGTAATTTTTTGAATTCAGGAGCAATGTTGTCAGTTAGAACTCCTCAAAAAATCAGGTTCTGAAGAGAAAATGCAAAATGCTTCCATCATCAAGGGAAGTAGAGCAATCAACCAACTCTTAAATCATTGGTTCATCTGGTACTTAGTTGTCTGCTACCTACACATTACCAAAAGTAACGGGGAAGATGCAAAATAAGAAAGACAAAAGAAGGTATTATTTTACATGATGTTTGTCTCCAGTGCTAAGAGGGTCCTGATGAGAAAGGGTGGAACTGCAAGGGTGGGAGTGGAAAGAGGGGTTAACACATTTAAATTTCTTTGCTGCTGTTGCATTTTATTCAGAGGTCTTGCGATGGGGCAAAATTCTGGCCGTTGCTTTGCTTCATAAACCCAGAAAGGGCAGTGGTCTACAGTCAAGCCACTATCCTCTGTTTTCCAACACACAGATAACATGAGTTCAGAAGACCACAGACAAAGGCAGATCTTTTCTTTCTCACCTCTGGTCCCGCCCTTACTTTGAACATTGAGCCTAGTGACAGGTGGTCATGGATATGACATTTTTCAATATTTTTGATATTTTTCAAAGATCGAATTCAAGAAAAGTGGCCCAATGCCTCTTTCCTTCCGTGGTCATCACCATACCAGGGAGAGCTGACCAAAGTGATAATGACCAGCTCTGAAATTCACAGGCCTTGAGACAAAGGCATCCCAGTCAGGACATTCCAGAATGAGTTCCCTTTGTGGTTTGAAAGATTGTGGGTGAGCCGTCATTAAGAGAGGATCTTATTTAAACAATTTAGAAACTGTTTATTCACTAAGGAAGGTTGAAACGAGTGGGACACATCGTATTTGTTTAGACAACAGGTCTTGCCCAGGTCTTGAAATGCAGACTTGCTGGATAGGGGATGTCAGGGAAATTTCTGTTCCGAAGAATCTGTCAAACAGAACTGTGTATGCCCTCGTCCTCCCTGACTGATTCCATGGGGCCCAGGAGCGCTCAGAGGACAAACCCATCCTTCTCCTGATCTTCCCTCTTTGTATTCTGGCCACTCACTGAGACCCACCCGGGAAATGGCTGTGCAGTGAGTGTGGACAAGGAGGGTGTGAAAGACTTACGGTAAAGCTGGAAAGGTTAAAAGCAAAGTAGGAAGCCCATCTGGAAAGAGAAATTTTATTATTGTGAATTGCTATGACTACCACCAGCATAATAGATACTAGGTTTGGCTGAAATGCCACATGCCTAACTATTTTAGCAAAAGACATTTGGTAACTTGTTAAATGTTGTTTCTTTTGGAATAAGCCTTGACGGGGACCTAGGAAAAGTTGGGGAGAAACGGCAGAATCACAAATTGTTTTAGAGCAGGCAGGAATTTTTAATCACTAAGAAGCCTTTCATTTCGCAGGTGAGGGCACAGAATTTTAGAGAGGTGCTGTGACTTGCCCAGAGACACACAGATAGGAGTAAGTGACAAAATCAGGCTGGAACCCAGGTTCTTAGTTTCCAAACCGAATGCCTTTTTCCAATCAGCTTATGCTGTTTCTCAGAAAAGAGAACAAACAGAGAACAGAGAGAAAGAGGCATCAAGGAACTAATGAGATGTCAATGATTTGGAAATAAGGAAGGATTGGGAGGAAAAACAATAGATGTAGTGGGTAGACTGGGAATCTAAGATGAAATAACATTTAGACTAAAATGCTGTCTATTCGCAAGCTTTACGAGAGAAAGTGAGTATCGTGGAAAGCATGAGGACAGAGGGAAAGCAGAGGGATGGTCAGACGTAGGCAGTTAAGGAACGTGAGGGAGAAAAGCGGGGACAAATACAGAAGGGGAGGTAGTACACAAGGCGAGACACAGATCTGATGGCATCAATAACCGGGGGGATGGCATCCAGCAGCAGAAAAGGCGACCCTGAAGTGTGAACACTCGTACTGTCTCTGTTGTTAAGCCATAGGAAACCCTAGTCTGCAAATTCATATATTCACACTTTTCCCCCCCAGCTAGATGTTTCCAGTGTAATTTCATTCACACTCGGGGCTCAGCTCTTTCCACGACCCCATGCCCACGTCTCTAGAACTGACTTGCCCTGAGTTCTCACTGGCTGTTTCCGACCACATGCTGGGCTGGACTACGGTCCCCTCAAAGCCATAATTTCCAAATCAGAGCTCACCTGTTTCTACCGACCTGCGTCCTCCCTGTATTTCCTACCCACTTGGTCACTAGGTCAGCAGATTCTCTTTTCCCTCCCCTCTTGCATTCAGTCACCATTTCCTAATGACTAACCACCTCTTTCTCTATAATTTCAGTGCCCATCTGTGGGTCAGGTCTTCACCTCCCAACTAGATTTACTGTCTCCTCACTCCTCTCTCCCCCTTTTCTCAGCCTCCTACTTTTCTACATTCAACCCATCCTTATATTGCCCCCAGAAGGACCATGTTGCCTTCCTGGTAATCTCCTTCACGGGAAGCCTGTCCACCCAGGATCACCAGGTGGTCAGTTTAAGCCCTGCTTGATCAAAACTGTGATCTCCATCTACTCTCTTTTTCCTACTTCCACACATGCTCTATGCTCTTGTCATTCTGAGCTGCATATTCTTTCTAAAACCTACCACGCTCTGCCTCCCAAGGAAATGCTCTGCTCTGGCCTGGAACACCCCGCCTCGGCTTGCTCACCTTGCTTCCCACCTTTAGGGGTCTCACTTTCAAAACCTCAGATTATATATGGAATCTAAAAAAAAAAAGGTTCTGAAGAACCTAGGGGCAGGACAGGAATAAAGACGCAGACATAGAGAATGGACTTGAGGACACGGGGAGGGGGAAGGGTAAGCTGGGACGAAGTGAGAGAGTGGCGTGGACATATGTACACTACCAAATGTAAAATAGCTAGCTAGTGGGAAGCAGCCGCATAGCACAGGGAGATCAGCTCGGTGCTTTGTGACCACCTAGAGGGGTGGGATAGGGAGGGTGGGAGGGAGACGCAAGAGGGAGGGGATATGGGGACATGTGTATATGTATAGCTGATTCACTTTGTTATACAGCAGAAACTAACACACCATTCTAAAGCAATTATACTCCAATAAGGATGTTAAAAAAAAAAAAAAAAGAACCACAGATTGAACTTTGGGATGAACTGAGGTCTAGGAAATCTGTTTGGAAGTGTGTGTTGTGTAAGAGACAGGGCAGTGGGGCTGGATGGGCAGGAAGCTGTGAGGAACCAGGGATGAGGGGACTGAGGGGTCCCCAGCCAGCTTGTCTCCTTCCTAGGTCGTCTCCCCCAGCCCTGGGGTGGAGTCCAGAGAGAACAGAGCCCACATCAGCTCTGCTTTGACACCTCAAGATATTCTGAAGCCAGGATCCTGGAACACAGGCAAGGGGCTTCTTCTGGGAGTCTGGGAGTTAGGGTAGCCTGGAGGGAGGGACGCTGAGGTTGCTTTTATTTTGATATCACAGGAATCAGTCAGAGACGCCGGACAGTCTCTGGAAAATACCCAACTGTCCATCTTCAGTTCTGTGATTATAAAATAACAAAGTTCCCTTTCACTGGTTGTCACCGTGTAGATTTCTTGCCCTGTTATCAGACAACCCTTTAAAATGGCTGGTGTGTATAACCTGGTCTTAGAGTAAGTAAATCATCTGATAATCACTGTGTAAGGGAAGTTGCTGACACACCCAGATATGATGCTATCAGATCATCTAACTTAGACAGCTATGCGATTAGTTTAAGGAAGGAATCGATACTTTCGGAAGCAGCATGTCCTCGGTTTTGAACCATTACGGAGCAACTGAGCACATCTAGAACATTAACTGCCTGATGGAAGTGAAAGAGTTAACGTAGCCTGCAACTGTCGGCGCACCGCAAACTGTACTGAGAAACCGGGACCTCTTATGTTATATGTACACTGCGATGTGCTGAGAAAATCTGACTAATCTGTTTTCATGTTTTCTGGAATTTTCTCAAAAAATCTGAATAACACACAATTTCCCCGTTTCCCTTTCCGCTTTGAAACCTGGACAGAACTAATTTTTCCTTAAAACTAGATTGCAGAAGAAAATTGGATTAAATCAAGCATTAGTAAAAGCACTGCCTTAATAGCGTTCAGGTTAGTGTTTGAAATGTATAATAATGTACAATTATTCAATTGGCTACACACTTTTTTTTACTGATGTCCCTGGGACTATACATTCTGGTTACAAACTTAAAGCAAAATTATTAAACAATTAAACAAAACAGCAAAAATGGAAATCAACCACAGCATTTTCCCATGAATTTAAGTGATCTGCTGATAAAATCTCTTAAAATCATCCTTAATGCAGCAAATGTTTTCTTCCACGAGGAAAGAAAGAGAAAAAGGAAAATAAAGGAGAGGAATTGGGCACCACTTTTAGGAATGTATTTGTAAAATGGGTTGCTTTGTTTTTAACGCAATTTTGGGCAGAAACAGCAATGAAACGTGGTTTCAGCGTTTGAATTTTTAGGCTTGGATGTCGGATGCCTACCAAGGGAAAGGTTATCTTCTCGGTTTTGTCCCATGGAAGACGCCTCTGTAATTTTGCTAACATCATGAGCTATCACAGTCACACACACACATCAGGAGGACACAGCCTGGCACAGATGGCCAGCTATTTAGACATGATTCAGCGTCAACGGGGCCGGACGCATCTTTCCTGACCTGGAATGGCCATCACTGAGTTCTCCTAGGTTATCTGTGCTTTCCGCACCCCGTTTTGGATCTGAAGCCCAGTTACTCATTACGCTGCCTCTCTCTCCTCCTCTGAGATCCCCTTTTCCATCTTCTCCCAGACGATCGGACTGATGTCAGTGGCAGCTGTGGATCTGTCGTGGGCTCGGGGCTACGTTCATTATAAAGAAATGGTTAAGAAGTTCATTCTGAAATTGCTCAGCTTGAACGAGGGACAATAGAGCACCCAAATGAGAAGCTGGAGACCCACATACACCTACATAAACGTGTAAGAGCCGAAACTCATTTATTTGCCCCGTGAATCTGAACAGAGCTCACGAGAGACCACAGTCAGCCCCGTGCATATAAAGCTCCAAATAGTCAAAGTCCCAAGATAGAAAACTGCCACCAACCTGGCTGTGTGCATGTACACGTCAGCCAGAACTCAGAGCTTTTTTTTCCATGTTGTCTTCTCTAAGCAGACAGAAGAGCCTCTAGATATGCCCGCACGGTTTGTATCTTATGGGGTAAGCAAGCAGAGAACTGTGAAATGCCATTAGTCATTAAATAATTTACTCTATTGCCCAATTCAATACACTGGGTTTGCTTTTGTGTGCATTCAAGTGTAAGAACTGAGGTTTTGCTCTGGCTATGAACTTTTTAAATAATAGATTTCTAGCAGGTAAGATCTTTTGGGTCTCCCTGGAATTACTCTAGCTAAGGAATTATAACGGGTGATAATTGTTTTAAAATGGTACGAAGAGCAGCAGAAAATAATCCCTAATACTAAGTGAAGGGGGTAACTAGGCTTATCACAGGGTCCTCAGACAAGGGGACCCCAGAGCTAGACGGACATCCTTTCTACTGCCCAAAAAGTCAATGGAAGAGGAGGTCTGAGGCAAGATGGCTTATTCAATTAGCAACAAATAATTATTCCGTTCGTGAAACATATTAGTCTAACTCAGGGATTTCAGAGCTGAGTTATAAACTACCTGACGCTTGTCTTCCTATCACACCGTCTGTAGCATGTCTAAGAATACTGGCCACTTCTCTAACAAATCACAGTAGGGACACAAAAATCACAAGTAACACGGAGAGAAATTGCTGCCCCAAAGACGGTATCTCTAGTTTCTGAAATGAAGGTTTCTTGTGCTTTGCAAACTACCGCTGAACCCTAAAAAGTCACCCTATTTTATTGGTGACTGATGAGAATCTCAAGTTGAGAGTCGGGTTTCCTTTTCCTAGAGCCATTCTTCCTGATACCGGGGCAACAGTATACTTTAACTGTATTTGCGCGGGAAACGTTTTCTGTCTTTAACTCTTTAATCCCAACATTTCAGAGGAAAGTGCTACCAGTATGAAGTTTTAATTTCCGTGAATTATTGTAATAACAAGGTCAGCTGAGGAAGTCCTTACTTTATAAAGCAAAAGAGAGTAAATGTGTAATAGTGGGTTAAATATATTTCAAAAAATCAACAACAAAAATGAGAAGTGTTAATATTTTCAGCATTAACTCTTCGTACGGAAAGGTCTGAACTGTTTCAGAAGGCAAATATTTACATGATACTCTTCCAAGGGAGGCAGCTCTAGGTTTTATCAGACTCTTCTCTATAAATAACCGTTCACCTGACCACGTATTTGGTTTACTCCTCTATTCCTTCATTCAACAAATAGCTATTGGGAGCGTTCTACATGCACTGCAAGCTTCCAGGAGCCGTGGGAGCCGCAGAGATAAAGGCACCGCTTGCATCTTAGAAAACACTTTCACAGTTCATTCTACACATTCTGTGACATACATGTCACAATACTGTGACACGCTGATGGTAAGTGAAAGTTTGCACTAAGAAAAAAGAAGTGAAATTAAAACATGTAAGGTAAACAATTTCAGCTAATTCTCTTTTAAAATTTCTTTGGCAGAAACTGCAGTGACTGCACTTTTTATTGGTAGGCAATTTATTGATGCCAGGTCTTCTTCCATCTGTTTCTATCCTATAAAGCTTTAATCTCAAGGCTTTTTAGACACTAGGCTAGCTAGAAAGCTGGACACATACAAATGGGAATTTGGGCTGAAAAGTTTAATCTTTCTTTGCAAGGAGTTTGTACATAACGATAGATACAGCATGTATCAGATCTAGGAACTAGTGTCACAAAAGTCATAGAAAACAGGTGTTTTTCAACTGTGAAGTGTGTTTTTTCCCCCCGTAATCTCCTTGTGGTTTTGGTAAAACTCTGGCCATTGTCAAACCTCTCACAACCCTTCTTTATGAAAGTACCAAGTACCCTTAAAAGGTGTAAATTAGACATGTAGTACTATAAGAATGTGAGGGGAAATATTACAGACATGTACTAGGATTCTGGGAGTCTGCCAGCTCACTAGTAACGACAAACACCAAGGAAGCCTGGCAGGGATTCAGAGTTCCCTCTGGCTCTTCTAGAACCTTCACATCCAGTCTCATATATCCGAGTCAGCACAGTATAAGCAGAAACTGTTGTCAAGGCTCTGACGAGTAGAGGTGGGGGGTTGAGTTTATCCATCAACAATCTCAGACTTACACAGACAGAAAGGGGCCACTCTGCCAGAATCCAGAGGGTGCTTTCAGAGGGGCTGCCTGATGACCCTCCTTTCCCTTCTTTTACGCACTTACTTTTGAACGTGTTTTAAAGTTTCTCACCCTTAGAAAGGGGGGACCCTTGCTCATTCACAGCTAAATTATAAGAATGTACAGAAAGAAAAAAATGATCATTTGTCATTCTGATATGATGATTCTGAATTACTTAGGTTAAATGCTCTATTTATTTTTCTGTCTTGTACGGTAATACACTGTTTTGCAAAGTGCATAAATGTTTCTTGGAAATTTTTAAATCATGTCTTTGCTGCAGACATCTAAAGGAAAATTAACAAAAACACTGTTTTTTGAAAGCAATATTTCTGTTTCTTTTATTAGAAAAGCTGTTTCTCAAGTACTGTAAACTACTATATTCTTAAGTTATAGCAAACACATGTTTATATGCGTGTGTGTGTATATAATTATGAGGTTTATATTTGGTGGAATACTTCAATAATGCTTTTTGGAATAGTTGCCTTTATTGTAATTTATCTAGACGTAAGACTTAACAGATATACTTTAAATATGATGTGTAATGGGTCTGTATTAGTACAAATATCATTGTGATTTATTTTAATTAATTAAAAACTTTCATTCTTGAAAACAATGCTTGCCCATTATATTCACAAGACAGGTTTGCCAACTCAACCTCTACCTTAACAGTCATCTGATTCTTCACTAAGTCTGAAATTCTTGGAGAGTGTTTAGTACTAGAGAAATGTGTCTTCTTTGTGTACCATAATATTAAAAAAGTAAAAATCCCAAATTTGTTTATACTATCCCACATCAACTCCACCAATGGAGTATATCCATTTCTCATTGTAGGTCATTACTGAACCTGTATATGTGTTGCAGAAGTTCATGTGTCAGTAGTAACCCACATGATGAACTTCTGTGCATTGTCAATTCCCAGGAACAAATAAGAACACATTCAAAAATGGCTCACAGAGCAGAGCTTGAGTCCTAGACTGTACTAAAACCTTATTTCTCTATTTTCCTCCCTGCTTTTAAACCGAAACCCTACCAATGCCACCATCATTTCCTGAAGATCTTATAATCAGAGCAGCTCTCCTACCCAGTCTCATCTGATGGGAGCACTTTTACTGTACTCTTTTTTCGCCTCTTTGGCAATAGAGCCTGCTATCACTTTGAAAGGAAGTGCTTGCCATTAACTTCCAATTTATTCCTTTCCTATTGTGATCCTAAAATGAGCAAAAGGAATGCTAAGAACAGAATTTTAATGTAATTCAATTGCAAAGGTTTGTTCCGCTGACAAAATCATGCTGCTGGGTAACATTCATTTTATTAAAAGGGAATCTGTCAAAAAAAGAAAAGCAATCCAAGCTACAGGAGAACTAAGCCTAATGTGTAAGTTCTATTCCAGAAAAGTTGTATGGAAAATATTTGTATATTGGATCATTTTTTTCTACTGACTTTTATCATAAATTTGGAGCTGTGTTCCTACAGAAAGTACATTTGCTTCAGCATTTCATCAAAAAAGTCACACTAAGGAACTCAATATGCATTTCCAGGAGTATTTTGCACTCGTCAGCATGCCGTCTCTGCACATCTAATTTCCCCTTATGGTTTGTGCAATGTTAGTGGAATGAACAAGTAATGGAAAGTGATTTTACACAGTCACAAAATGTGACTGTTCAAAGAGCACATTGCCTGGGCCACTCCTCCACAACTTTAGTAGAAAACCCCAGCTGCACGCTCCTTCTACTTTTTCATACGCTTTCAGAGTGACCAGCTATTTCTGACTTGCATTTAGTGGTAAGGTTCTTATAAGTGGAGTTTAGATTCTCCAATAACTGATTATAAAAAGTTAAGCCCTTCTACTTGTGGTGCTGATGGGATCAGCCAAGTTCACTGTAAATGTTTTTAAAGCTTCCCTTCAGTGACAGCTCCCAAAACAGTCAGCTTTAGCACATGGGCAAATATAAACCCCAAAAGTTTTTGCCTAAAGCCAAGGCTGCAGTATGTTTCCCCAAAAGTTTGCTGCTAATATATTAGGTCTGTATGAAGCAAAATATTAAATTAATCTTTAAGCAGAGGTAGATTGACCTCGATGGTAATGAAACTTAAGCTTTAGGGCTCCCCACTTGCCTGGGTCCCTTCCAAGGCCCTGAGTCCAATTTTGTCTTTTTTTTTTTTTTTTTTCAGAAAAAGGGATCCCCAAATTACAGAAGCTCCAGGCCCCCCAAAAACCTGGATCCCACTTGCCCTTAAGATTGTACTATTATTATCCACACTACTGTACATAAAATAGACAAACAACAAGGACCTAGTGTATAGCACAGGGAACTATATTCGATATCTTGTAATAACTTATAATGTTAAAGAACCTGAAAAAGAAATATATATGTATGTATAACTGAATCATTTTGCTGTACACCTGAAACTAACACAACATTGTAAACCAACTATACTTCAATAAAAACAAACAAATAAACAGAAAAAGGATTATACTGTTATTATTTTAGATGACATTATTATATCACAGTATTTTATAATCAGAGTAGAATTTTGATTTACTTACTCAAAAAATGTTGTCCATCCAGTTTCATCGCTTTTAGTGGCTAAAAGGCCGCTGTTGCCATGGTAAGTAAGCAAAACTAATTCCAGTCCTTGAGCGGTCATGCTTTTCAAACATCCATTTGTCCCTATGGTCAGCCATATCACCTGGTTATCAGGAGACACCACTCGAACTGGCATCCGATTTGGGTCCCGTCTAATCCTAAGGGTATTGCCGTTACTGTCTGTCACAGCAGTAATATCATTGTCATTGCTGTAGCTAAAATTGTACAGATAATCGCCAGTGACTAAACTCACAGTATACTGGTGAGTGCCATTGATGTCAAAGATATAGAGTTCTTGATCAGTTGGAGAGGCAACTTCATAGAAGTTCATAGAGTTAAGTAAAGGCTTGTTCTTTGACACAGCCCGGATCCGAATGTTCCCTAGGTCTGCAATGTACAGGGTACCATCCGGAGAGGCGGCAAGGGAGGACGGAGCGCTCAGTTTGGCATCTTTGGCATAGCCATCTCCGCTCTGGTAGCAGTCACAATTGGCATCGTTTTTGCAGTCACACTCTGACGGTATCCCAGCAACCAGGGAGATCTCCCCATCTGTGGTGACTTGCCTTATCCGGTTAATTTTCTTTTCGTCGGTTTCAGTGATGTACAGGACCCCACTGTAGGACACAGCAATGGCAGTAGCCGACTCCAGGGTCGTCTGAACTGCGTGCTTGCCCACAGAATATTCCACTCCTGGCACCTGGCAATGCATGGGCCGCCCAGCAGCAATGCGCACTTGACGATTTTCAGTGATCTGTAAAACTACATTATTATCCAGGACATAAATGGAGTTATCCATAGGGTTAATGGCTAGGTCAGTGGGCCATTCCAGACGTACCTTCATAAAAAAGAAATGGTCTGGTTACTCAGTTACTGAGCTGCTGTTAATTTGCCAGAAGAGTAAATTAGAAATTTACTGGGAAAATCTGAGGAAATGACCGTTGATTTGATAAACTGTTTAAAAATTGTTTTTAAAATAGATACAGTGAAATAAACTTAAAAAGTTTTGAGTGGAGACAAATGTAGGAAATAACATTTTATTTAAAAATGCAGCTCATTGAAAGATTTGCAAGTTCTAGCCAAATAGCAAATGAATCATAAGTAGTGAGTTAACACATATCAATGAGATGTGAACATACTTGTTCCTTTTAGCAGTAACAATCACCCAGTGCGGGGCTTTCTAGGTTATGAATACATTAGTGTCCCCTTGTGTTTTCAATCAGGCCAATAGTAAAGTTTCTAATTCTAAATATAAGTCCCTGAGGACTAATCCTAGTGGGTTCTCTCTACTACCTAAGGACCTCACACAATCAAAAGATTAGAGATTTAAGCTGTTTTGTTCTTTTTGGAATATCTGCATGCTGCTACTTTACTGGTATTTTATTACAAATGATTAGCACTTCTTAGTGATAACTGTTCTGTATCTCACTGAATTCTTCAAATGCAGAACTGGAGAAGAAAATAACTTTTTATTAGCTCCTGAGACACATGTTAATGGAACAGCTTTACCACAACGACTGATGCCCACGACATGCGCGGTTTAATACGGTGTCATCATAGTGTGCTGACACAGTAAATCAAGTCACTCAGAAGAAAAGCAGACAAGTGGGCGCAATGTTTTCCCTACCTGGCTAATGTGCATGCTCGTGTCACAAGTTAAAGGTCTGGCTGAAGTCAGATCGTTAGAGCCTAGGAGAGTTGATATGACTCCATTCTGATCCACTTTTCTTATCATGGTTCCATCAACAAAGTAGATTAATCCATTTTTATCGATCGCCATTCCTGTATCCAAGAGAAGTAACAGTTACTAATCTTTCAAAAATGATTAATTTTAATTAAATGTTCAGGCCCACCACGAAACCCAACATTTAACCCCAGTGATAACATGGGCAGTAGACAGCAGGTTAAGACTGCAGATTGCAAGCACATTAGGAAAAACCCAACACAGGCATTTATGTTACGTATAAGTGTAATATGTAATAAAGAACCGAAATTTGTAAGAATCTGTCCTTCGTGTGTGAATCATATAGGTAGTACCTGTGTTTTAAATATAAACACTGTACAGTGTTATTGTCTATAAATTATAGAAACAGGTCATATTCTGTTACACTGGACTTTATATTCTAACAAAAACAGATCTAAGCCAAGGTTAGTGTTTTGTTGATCTTGTGACAATGAAATTTGCTAGTATGAATAACTCAGCACAACAAATACTTTTTTTCCAGTCCTTGTACACATAATAGTCTCTAGCTATAATGAAAAAAAACCAAAACCCAAAAAACACAACGCCTCAAACCAAAAAACACTGTAATGAACGGCATAAAACGTGAGGAAGGAGTCAGTCCTGACTGGTTTAAAAGCTAGAAACCTTCATCACATAGAATTTTAGCCCTTGTTACCTCCAGAAATTCCTCACAGCAAGCATTTTTTCCCATGGCATAGAAACAAAAGTTTAATAGCTCCAAACTGGGTGAGAGCTAACAGGGTTGCTTAGTGATGGCTTTTAAGGAGGCCCGGGACTCATTCATAACAAAGAAGTTCCAGGACAATGGAAAAAAAAAAAAAGAATTCAGATACTTCCTTGAAGTTGAACAGGATGTGACCTGAATGATATCGGGTAGTTGCGTGATTCTTTCAAAAGTTGAAAAAAATGGTATGATAAAAAATGCCAAGAACCTAATATTTACTGTAAAATCAACTTAGGATGCTAGCAGTTTCACGCTAAATAGCTTTTAAAAACACTAGATGTGAGACAGCTTTCCAGAACACAGTTGCAGGTAAAATATTAGACTCAGCATGAAACACAATCAGGCACTAACCGGATTGTCCACATTTTTTTTTTTAAATAGAAAGAAATCCTCAAGTTGGTAAATGCCAGTACCTTTGGGGCTCATGAGTGTGGCTTCCACAGCCTTCCCTCCATCCCCACATCTGGCTTCATCGAAAGGAAGGCACTGCTCTCCCGTCCCTGCAACCACTTCAGCGTTTTTAGTCAAGTCTTTTGCGCCCGTAAGTGACTTCGGGCGATAAATCCTGCGCGTGTTAGTGTCAGAAACGTACAGATCCCCTGAGACTGGATCAGTGGCAAGGTAGTATCTATGAGCTGGGCTGCTGCTGTAAGAAAGATGATACATAAACATCACAAAGAAAGTTACTCCTAAAACACAGCAATTGAAAGCAAAATAAAACAGTTGATGAGAAACTAATTATAAACCGAGACCCTCCCCCCCACCCCCCCCCCACCCCCGCCATCAACGGCTGGAAGAATTGGTGGCAACCTCTGAAGTGATTGCTTTCCTTCCTTGCCTGTTGCTGAGGATTTAACAATTTATGAAAGGGCCATCTTAAAAATAATCACCTTTACAAGGCAACATGCTTCCAGCCTGAAACAAAGAAGCAAGTTCTCGGAATCTTTTTGGTTCAATGCAAAGCCATTAACATACAGCCTTTGAGAGACAGGCTTCACGTTTATTCCAGGGGACGGGTGTCTCTACCAAGTTCGCCAGTGAAGTATAACATACTAGTGATTTTACTTGCATCTCACAGTAGGGAAATCTCCTGTCTTCTCTTGCAATCAAACGAAACCACCTGGCTCCAAAAAAATCACTTTTTTTGAAAGAAAAAAAAAGTAGTGCTGTGTCTGTCTGGGTTGCTCTACTGGAATCCAGAAAGGTAATCTGACGCAGTGACAATGTTTGTCCTGAGCTATGCGGTTAAATACTAAAATGAGGCCATCCAAGAGACGGAGGCAGTCTTAGTGGTCTAGTGCACTGAGCCAGAATGCTGGGTTCATCACTTCCATTTTTAAAATTTGCAAATTAAGCTGCTCTAAAACCTGTCTATGAATTTGGTGACATAGAGACATTTGTTCACAATACAGAGTACCTCAATTTTATAAATCTAAATTAGTGCAAATGTAAAATATGTTATGTCCCGTTACCTGTAAAAACGGTTAAGACCAACGTTATCAAGGAATGGACAAATTATGACATATCGTTGAAACTGCAAGGTAATCTCCTTACATACAGTTAACACCACATTCTTGGAATTAATGTAATTTTGTACTGTGTGCAAATATTGTCTTCTGAAAAAAAAATTCTAAAAAGAGTTTAAATGGTTTGGTACCTTGACAAAGACGTCAACAGGTAGGAATCTCCAAGATTCCACAAGTCTTTTGATGACAAAACTGGTTTTACTGATTTATTCTCATTCTCTTTCTCTCTCCACACACACACACTTACATGCTTGTTTCCATTTATTTTATATGTAGATATTTAAAATATGTAGTATAAATCTAACTAAATGAAAATATTTATCCTGAATAATGGTTTAGTAGTTTTCTCATTACTAGTTAGGTTCTAATGAAGCAGTTCTTACTACTTAATGCTCTTTTTAAGTGGTGAATACATGTACTTGACTGCTCCTGTAAGATTCTGTTGCTAAAGTCACTGTTTTCTGTTGTTAAAGGTTCTGTGGTTAAAGATTCTAGTGTTCACTGGTGTTTCTCACATTGGTAGAGGGGACAGCTGGCCACACATGGGGTCTGTAGAGACCTCTGGGGCGCTAGAAAGCTCTGTGGCGGTGATGTTGGTAGACAGAGAAACACCCAGACCCACAAAGGCTTGAATGCCTTCAGATTCCCCTTTCCAGCCTTTAATATCTTTTAGTGACAAGAAATAGGTTAGAGCAAGAGGTCTTGAGTGTGTAAATATGAGGGAAAGGGGAAAAGGGTGAAAAGTGATATGAGGAACTCATAAAGAGATGCAAGCCATTTGACATAAAAGCCCTTCAGAACTGCTGGGCTAGACCTGATGATCAACTTGCCACGCTCAGTGTTATTGTATCATGTTTATAAGTTGATGCCTGAGATTTAATTTTATTTAATTTTTATTTTTAAATTTTAAAAAATTACTTTTTTTGGCTGCATCGGGTCTTAGTTGCAGGATCTTTCATAGCAGCGCGTGGGCTCTTTGTTGAGGCGCGGCGGGCTTAGCTGCCCCACGGCATGTGGGATTTGAGTTCCCCGAACAGGGGTCGAACCCATGCCCCCTGCACTGGGAGCGCCGAGTTTTATCCACTGGACCACCGGGGAAGTCCTGATGCCTGAAGTTTTAAATGCAACAAGACATATGGTGTTCCTTAATGTGGTAGTTTATTACTTTGTAATGAAGTGAAAAGTTACATATCAATATAACATTCACAGCAATTTTATAGAGGCTTTCCCCCCCCCTATAATCAGTCTGATATTGGCAGAGTTGATCTTCCAGGTATGTATATATAGCTGGTGACAGAGCTGCAACTCAATCAAGCTGGGTCTATTTTGGAAGACATGACATTGGAGAGATTCTTTAGTCTTTCCTATCTCCCTGATTACATACTAATTATCGTACAGCTGGTTGTAAATATACATACATACATTTTATTTTCTTGCCAGCTGTATATCTATGAGCATGACCTTTGGACCAGATTGCCTAGGTCTGAACATTAGCTTTATCACTAACTGTGTGACCCTGACCAAGATATCTAACTTATCTTTGCCTCAGATTCCTTACCTGTAAAGGTGATAATAATGCAGATTTCATAGGATGCTGAGAGGATTACATGAACTAGTACAAGTACAATCCTTAGAACAGTGCCTGCCACACAGTATGTACTCAGTAAGCATTAGCTGGGCTTCCCTGGTGGCGCAGTGGTTAAGAATCCGCCTGCCAATGCAGGGGACACGGGTTTGAGCCCTGGTCCGGGAAGATCCCACATGCCGCGGAGCAACTAAGCCCGTGCGCCACAACTACTGAGCCTGCGCTCTAGAGCCTACGAGCCACCACTACTGAAGCCCACGTGCCTAGAGCCCGTGCTCCGCAGCAAGGGAAGCCACCGCAATGAGAAGCCCGCGCACTGCAAGGAAGAGTAGCCCCACTCGCTGCAACTAGAGAAAGCCCACATGCAGCAACGAAGACCCAACACAGCCAAAAATAAATAAATAAAATAAATAAATTTATAAATAAATAATAAATTTAAAAAATTTTAAAATGCTTAAAAAAAAATAAGCGTTAGCTATTCTTAGTATTGGCTTGTATCCTGTCTCCTCTTACATTGCTATGTCTTTTTGCCTTGTAACTCTAGCCAGTGTATAAGTGTAATAATTATCGTTAACTAAACTATAACTTGACTTCTGAAAATGTAAACAAGGAAAAAAATTCTCTAAATTTGGATAGGTTCAAATTTGTTTCCTTAGTCCTGCTGTTATACTATAACATGGAAACTATTAAAACGACGCAGATCCTTCTTAAAACATCCAGTTTGAATTGTTTCTAGAGCAATGATGATAAAGGTAAATGAAGAATGCATACTTTTCCATGATGTCCCTCATTTTGAGGAAAAACAACAGATTTCTGAGATGGCTGCTTGAGTAGCAGTGGCACTCGCTTTAGCTATAGGGCATGAGTTTTCTTGGTCCAAAAATAATGGACATTCGAGTCATAAGCTTTGCCTTTATTGGCATAACTTTTATTCCAGTGGGACAGTAATAAGAGAAGGTCCAAAGTGGTGCTTTGTATTTGCTATTTCCTGTCCTGAAGCACTCCTTCCTTGAAGACACAGAAATTTCTAAATCAAGCACTATATGCCAGTGGCTTTAAAGATGTCCACCAAGTGAAGGCTCTAATTTTGCATAGAACTCTGTTGTCCAGAAGAACAAATGTGCAGGAGCACGTGGCCCTGGAGAAGAGAATCTGCCTCTGGAGATACTCCCCACAGAATAGCAGGAAACGAGAGCTACATCCATTCCCGGCAGGGCAGCTTGCTGTGGCAATCTAGAGCTGCTTCTTGGGTCCCAGCCTTCCCTAAGTGAAAGAAGGGATCTGTACTGAAACACTAAAAGAAACGACAAGTGAGTTTGGAAATTTTCTGTTGACAGGCTGGTGGCAAGAAGCTCTGAGCCACGTGTGCGACGCGTCTGGGATTCAAGGACACCTGATTTAAGCACAGAGCTTTCTGACAGCGGTGCTGGTTCTTGCCCTTCTGACTTCCTGAAAAGCCAAAGCCCTGGAGAGGCTGGGATGGTGGTACAAGCGGGTGATGAGCTTTTAGATCAGTAATACATCTGTGAACATGGGAGCCTATGATGACCGCAAACGGTCAGCCGCTGGCAGCTGGGGTGCAGGAAACTGGGGGAAATCTCTACTCAGCAGAAGAAGTACAATAGCCTTCTTGTGTGACTGACTGAGAGCTTCATTTCAGAAAGGTTTATGATAACATTGAGATTGCGACTAATAGCAGCAAAATCAAAGAAACTGAGATCAAGTGAAGAACCTTTACTATACTGCGACTTGATTCTTAACTCACCCTGAACTGCCTAGATCATCACCACCACCAAGACGTTTTCTCTACATCTTACTCAGTTAGATACAGACCCAGTGGTTAATGCAGACTAGATTTGCTCATTTATTTTGTCATAATTCAACCTTCTTAGACTTGAGAAATATTTGCGAAGGACAAGCTATAGAATAGATATCATTAGCACTTTTAATCTTTTTAGCTGGAAACTGTGCCACAGCCCTTGGAACACAGAGTGTTTGAAGGAGCATAAATTACATTTATGTATAAAATTAAACTGTGATTTTCTGGCTAATGAAAGACTGTTTATATTATTGCAAGCAGGGTTTCAGGAAGTGATATTTTTGTGCCTGCTTAATTTTTAAATATTAAGTCAATGAGAAGTGCTAAATCAAATTTTTATAGTTTTGTGCCTAAACTTTAACCTGTTCAATTTCACAGACCTGTGATTGACCCTTTCTTTGATCTTTTAATTGGTAATATAAAATTCACAAGGTTTATTTTTAGACCTCCATGCTTAAATGTCCCTTGGCTGGTATTAGTTAATTAATTTAGTTTCCTTTATTTTGGAATTTTAAAGCATTGGAACAGGAGTGAGCTAAAATTTACTACCTACAAAAAGGGTTTGTTAGCAAACTAACACTATAAACATCCTAAGGGGAAATGTTTAGCATATATACAAGAAACTTATTTTCTAAGCATTTCAGAAGCTCCCATTTATGTAAAACATTTAATATGTTGGGTAGTATTTATAACTATTCATTAAAGTATAGCTAGAGACTTTGATACAATATCCTGACAAGTACTTAATAAATTTGGTATGACAGAATACTTTGAATTTTAAAATATTAAGACCATTGTTTTTATATTTATTTTACTATTCAATATTTTTATTCATTCTTTTCCCCCGTTAGTCCAATTAACAAGACTGCTGATCGGGCATGAAACATATGAAGAGGAGCGAAGCAAGCATTCTTCCACTTAATCATTGACAACTGATTTCTCTGTTCATTTTTACAGATTTAGACATCTTTTCCTTTTTCTTCCTATCGCCTACTCCTAAGCCTTTCACAGCGTTTATGCCAGGAAAGTGGGGATGAGGAGAAAGCCAGGTGGATCCTATCATCTGGTAAAAGGAAGACGACACAGGTAGGTAAATAGGAAGAAGCACCTGAAAAGAATTTTAATTTTTTAAGCCAAATGAAGAAGCGCCGATGAGCTGAAATATCGTCGTTTTGTTTGGGTCAATTTTGATAAATCAGTTACTAAGTGAAGGGAATCCCTATTTTTGTCAATGATTTTTGTCCTCTGTTTGATGACTTGAACTCAAAAGCCTTGGTTATTTTCTACATCTTCCTCTTTTTCATCACCCATACACAGTTTGTCCATTCTCTGCCTTCCTTTATTTTATTGGCTGATTACCTTCATGACTTGCCAGACTATTTTAGGTACCTAGCATCTCGCGGTTTCACGTAACAGCTTTCTAACTGATCTTCAAGTCATCCTGGACACTGATACCAGATTCACCTTCCTAAAAGGCCACTTTGAGGTGCTGCTATCTTGTTCAAGATCGGACAACGGTTCCCTACTGTCTCTGTTACGCTGTAGGACAGAAGAGTAAGTCCTTAGCGCAATCAAGGCCCTGAGCATTCTGACCCTAACCTGCCTTTCTACCTGTGTCTCTCCTTATTACCAACATGGTAATTCTGGTATTATCAAAATTGTAACTTTGAAGTGGAACGGGTTCCTCTTAGATCACGTCCCGCTCACCTCTTCTGAGCGAGTAACTTGACTTACTCTATATTCTTTCGTTACCGAGTCCAAGCTCGCTCTGCTTGCCGCATGACAGGGTCATAAATCGGAGACGAGGTGTTGAGGCAGGGATACCACTTATTTGGAAAGCCGGCAGACCAAGAAGTTGGCAGACTACAGTCTCAAAATAACCATCTTCTCGGGCTTTGGATGCCAGTTTCTTTTATAGCACAGAGAGGGGGAGGAGATAAGGAAGTAAAGTAAAAAGGCCACGAGTTTTGGAAATATCCCCTGGAATGGCCAGCCTCGGGGAGGGCATGTGTTAATGTCTTCTTTCTTGCAGCCATCCACAGGTGGACAGGGTCTGGATGCTTCCCTGAACAAAGGCACTTTGGCTTAACATTCAGGCAGAGGGGCGGGGTTCCCTGAGGCAGGCCATTCTGCACAGACAGGATCCTTTTAGTGAACAAAAGCAGCGGGAAGCAAGGGTTAAAGTAAAAGAAACAGATCCAGCATGGAGTCAGACGGGGCTCTTCCCTGTTTCGCTGTCTTCATGACTGCCCTCCTTTCTCCCGGTTGTTCTGTGTACGCAGACTTCATCTCAGAGCTGTGTCGAACATCAACCTTCCAGGAAACCTCCCATCCACGCTCCCATCTCCCAGTGATCTCTTCCTGCACAGACTTACTCTTGCGGTACAGGCCACGGATGTGATTAAGTGTCAAGGAATGACACTGACGATGTGATTTAGTCCATTACACGCACATCTTGCTTCCCCTACTAGACTGGGAGTTCTGAGAGCATGGACTTTGTCTCACACTACAATTTGTCCGAGAGGTTCTGAGAGCATGGACTTTGTCTCACACTACAATTTGTCCGAGAGCCTAGCACGGGGTAAGTGACCAGTTAACGCTGACTTAATAAAGACGAATATCAAGTTAAGACACAAACCAGTGTATCTTACACGCGTGGTGCATAAAGGAAACGCAAGCACCCACATGTAGCCAGGATACTGTACAGGGGAGATAATGCACAGAGGAGAACCATGAGAGAGGGGTTACAATGGGTATCACTGCCAAACAGCATGAGTTAGTCCATAATGAGTTATTTTATGAAGTATTGTTGATAAAAAAGGTAGCTCTAACCTCATAGATTTTTTTCCAGAGAGATGATAGTTCTAGGTAATTTGGCAAATGACTGTGAAATAAATCTAGCTTTTGCACACCCAGGGCATTAGCCCATAGAAACCTGGCCGTTTGGACAGATGAAAACTGGCTGTGTGGTATAGTGCAAAGAACACACTTTTTAGAGGCATTCAAATCTCTGCTCCCCGTTTCTTAGTTACGTATCGTGGGGAAGATACGTAACCTCCTTGAGCCTCTGTCGGTTCCTGTGTAACCCGGAAGGGCCGGCACGTGGGTCTGCAGCACCGTGTACCTGGCGCCGGGCCTGGCAGGCAACAGGCCGGCTTGTTAAAAGGTGGCTGCTTTGGTGGGCTTTCTGCATTGCCTCCAGTGTTTCTGCACTTAGTTGGTGCACACACTAGGTTGTCTTCTTTTCTCCACAGTTACTGAGAAGGCAAGGCCAGAAAAAGTTTGATATTCTGCTGTGGTTTCTAAAAGCAGAGCTTTGCAGGCTCAGAAGTCTGGAGAAATTCCGCGTTAGTTTTTGCATGCGGCTGGGCTATTAGCTGGTAGCAGAAGATCAATAGGGGAGCTTAGGAAAAGGTCTTAGGACCAGGCCTGGTCATACCGATATGTGACAGCTACACATCTTTCAGCAGAACTTTTTTTATTTCCTAGTTGTCAATCTCTACACAACAGTTTAACTGAGTCATGTGGATTTATTCATCTCAAGGACTTCACATAAATTATCCTAATTTTTCTATCTAATATCATTTTATTAGTTATTTTAATGGCCAAACTAGATTTAGCGTACCCAATATGTCTTGCTTTTTTTGGCTAGCTTTACTTGCAAACATATTTCCCCCCGCCTTTTTTTTTTTGCTGTCCTGAGGAAAGTTTTTCAGTCATAAGTGTCCATATATTATACAAGCTTGCCCTGTACCTTCTCAGCTAAGCGTACAGAGCAAAAAGAATCTGGAAAACTTTTGAGCCTATATATTTGCTTCGACTATATTCATTCTTAGCCTCGAGGAAAGTCTTTTTTTCCATGATAATGTCAGTGGAGACACTACTTATTAAAACTTAAATCTAGTTATTTCTCTCAACTTAGGAAAACATAAATGGGTTTTAAACACACAGTTTAAACTACAGCAGCAATGAATTTACCAGGAAGTCAATAAAGCTTAAAATTTAGGGCCCCTTCACTTGTATGGGTTCCTTCCAAGACCAATGAGGGCCCTGGCAGCGTATTCAGGCGATCTTATGTTTTGAAAAATTTGCCAAAGTAAACTATTGTTAGATTCTTTTTCTTAAACAGAATCCCCCAAATTGAATAAGCTTTGGGCCCAATAAAGCAGGATCTGCCCTGGCTATTGGTCAAACTCAACTCTCCGTAAACTCTCCCAGCTGTGCTTCAAATGTTCTGTTCTATACGGCTCAGAGTCAGTAACTGAAATTTACAGATTTTGTTGTTGTTGTTAAACAGAGATGTTCATTATACTAATTTTTTTGTGACAGAATTTACTTTGTTAGCCAACTTGAAAATATAAGTTATATTGCACAATAGGAGTTGCAATATGTTGTATAATAGTAGTTCATTTGAGTAGTTTCCATTCCTTAGATGTTCTGTGATACTGAGTTTCCTCTCTCATGATGAAATGTTCTTAGAAAACAATGTCAGATAGTCACATTGAAAAGTAAAAAGGACATTCAAAAATATACAATAACTTTTAAGCAAGATGCTTACCTATGTCTAAAATCTTTATTTCTTGGTGGAAGCAGACAAAAAAAGGCGGAGAAAAAAGCACAGTTAGAAAAGGTTTCTATATCATGAGTTGAATACTGAGATTTTAATTATTTTATGGAAAATTGCTAACTTAAGCAGAAATAACACTGGAAATGAATTTTGTAGGTCAAGGTGTATCAAATAATTTACAGAATAGGATGATTTTGATAATCACACTTAAACGAACAATGCAAAAACAGCAATTTTTGTTACTTTAACTACTGGCATTATGGTTGATGTGTTAACCCAACTTGAAGATCCGATATTCTAGCTGAAAGTTAGAGGCTTAGTTGGTTTACTATTATGTCCCAATATTGTAGGAAAATATTTTACGCCTTAATTTCAACCCATGTGAAACAAAAGAGTGACAACCTATATCATAAGGTTATTCTAAAGATAACGAAAGGGATTTAAAAATCATAGTTCTAGCGTATTGGAGCATAGAGAATTCACTGGAATCAGTGAGACATTTTATACACGGGTGACTTCATACTCTTTTATGCATCTATGGTACAATATATACGTGTTGGGCTCTTCTTACCTTTAACCACGAACTTAACTGCTTTCTAAGGAGAACTGTAAACACTGGAAAGGTATGTTTAAGTAAATGAATCAGTACATTAGAGTCAACAGTTTTTAAACAAAGGCACGTCCAGCTTTGATCAAACCCCGAGCTAGGGAGAGACATGACATACCTCAGTTCCAAGACGCTCGTCACGTTCCCGGAAGGGCGCACCCGCCGCACGTAGTTGAAGTCCCCCACGTACAGACTGCCGTCGATCCCGCAGGCTAACGCCACCGGGGCCAGGAGCTTATTCCCGTCGGCTGGGCCATTGCAGCTCGGGCACGAAATGCTGCGCCTGCGGCCGTTGCCCATGACGCTGCTGACGACAGGCGGCTGCCGGGAGATGAACTGATTTTCCCCGCTCCCCTTGTACAGTATACCTGTAAGAGGGAAAGCGCGTTTTTCTTAAGAGAGATGAAAAGCGAACATGTTCACTCTAGAAACCACAATTCGCTGCCTTTTCGATTTGGACTGGAAACACTGCCTTCTAAAGTTCTTTTGGAAAGAACTCCATCCCGTTACCTCGTGTAAGATGCTATACGGCAAGATACATAGGATACATCAAAAAATGCCGTCTGTTATGGGTTTAAAGAATGTCTGGTGGGAGAAACAAAGGACTAACAAGAAAACTTAAAAACCCAAATTCTCAACATCAGTGCTTCTCAAACTTGGCTACTCATTGGAACTGGCAGGGGAGCTGTGAAAACTACCGATGCTGGGCTCTCACCCTGAGGGATGCTGATTGAATTGATCTGGGTGCAGCCTTGGCACTGAGATTTTTTAAAACTCTCCAGATGCTCTTAATGTGCAACTGAGTTTGAGAACCATCTCTACACAATGTTCTTTAGGGAACTGCAAGTTTGCCTAATTGTTAAATGATGTTGAAAACATTCTATATTAATCCAACTAATAAAAATGGGCACCGTAAATATGAATTTCTTCTTTATGAGTGTATGACTTATTTTTAAAAAGTTAAATACACTTTATGGGAAACAAAGGTAGGAAATACATATCAAACCTCCAACATACTACTATACTGTTAAAGAGTATTCTTCTTGCTTATACTTCAGCCTGATATCAGAATGCATGTACATGCAACTATTCAAAATTTCAGACATTACAAAATTGGGAAGGGCAGTTTATTATTTAAAGTGAATTCTGGGACCTCCCTGGTGGCGCAGTGGTTAAGAATCCACCTGCCAATGCAGGGGACACAGGTTCAATACCTGGTCCGAGAAAATTCCACATGCCGCGGAGCAACTAAGCCCGTGCGCCACAACTACTGAGCCCGTGCGCCACAACTACTGAGGCTGAGCACCACAACTACTGAAGCCCATGTGCCTAGAGCCCGTGATCCGCCACAAGAGAAGCCACTGCAATGAGAAGCCCGCGCACCGCAACGAAGAGTAGCCCCCGCTCGCCGCAACTAGAGAAAGCCTGCGCACAGCAACAAAGACCCAATGCAGCCAAAAGTAAATAAATAAATAAAAATTAAAAAAAAAAAAAAAAAGTGAATTCTGCTTTTAGACATGAAAGTGCCAATAAATTTAAGAAGACCAAATGCCAGTCTGCTCCATTTTGGTCTGCAATGAAAATCTGAGAGAAAATTCCAAATAAACATTTTCATAGTTAGAAACTGGATTTGAGTGGAGATTCTAATTTTATTCATTTACCATTTTTACACATAGATCACTGGCTCCATTTTGCTCTGATGTAACTGGATGGTCGGCTGTTATCATGCCATACACATTCAAGATCCTTCTCAATGTGTTATTCTCTGTAAACACCGGTTGTTTATACTTTTTAACAGATATACTGTTAAAAGAATCAATCCCATGAAAGTACAAACAGGAAACTTGAGAAAGTGTTTTTTCCTCCCACTTCGGAATAATTTTAAAGTGAAGAAGAAAGCAGAATAATTATGTTCCTCTTATAGCTCAGCACATTTTAGGTGAATTCTGGGATTACTTTTTTAATGCTTTGCTATTTGGGTGATGTAATAATCACAGCCAATTTACATAAAGAAATCAGGACTGATAAAACAGGTTTATTCAAATTTAGGGAAAATCATCTAAATAAGGCTGGATCATAACAACAGATGAAAGGCATTTTGCCTTGAATATTCAAAGAATACATTAACGAGCCCTAGATCTTTCTTTCTGTGATTACGCTTTTTGACAATTACGGGACTATAATTTCCTAGAAGAGCCAGTTCTGCAGTTTTCGTCAGGACAGTCCCACAAAGTCGGCCTACGGCTCTACTGCATCTGACTTATTCGTTCATTTCTTAGAGCGATCGGTCTTTCATGATTCTCCTCTATTATGACAGAATAGAAAGATGAACATTAGAGTATTTATTTCCATGTTCCGGGGTGCCTGCACAAACACCTGTCACTGTCTACATTTTTGTCTTCTCTTCTCCCTTAATATATTTCCATAGCTCATCCACCTGGTCGTGACTGCAAATCACTTTGTTTACTCAATTAGACACACGTCACTTTGAAAAGCCACTACTTGTCAAACTGCTCTTGGATAAAATCTGAAATCACAGTCAGTTCACTCTGTGAATTAGGTTAGCTTGCATTTTAAAATAATATCTATTTTATAATTTATAACCATTTTTTTGGAGGACGGAATTTGGCGTGGCCCAGTTTTTACATCTGACCTGATATCTTAATAAAAATTAACTATACATTATTCTCTGGTAGACTGTATGTATTTTTATTATATATATCCACACACAGAATATCTATGCGTTTCTTAATCCTCCTGAATATGACACTGAGCGTTGAGTATCAGAGGTATGGTCTTTCCTGAAGTTCTTTGCTTGTAGTCTTCTTACTGGTTCATAATCTCTTGGGTGAAATCCTGTGGCTAACTGGTTATGAACTTTACCCTATGTTCTCATAATAACTAAAATGCATGTGGAGAGGTTTTTCCTCCCGTTTTGTTGGTAAAGAACTTCTCGAGGAATACAGCAGTATGTCAAACCATGTGAAATACAACTGTAGAGAATTTAATTAAGAGCCGCTACTAGCATGGCAGGCACACGGCTTTGCATGTTGAGAGACCGTGGTTAGACCTCGTGCGACTGGCGTAACAGGCTTCAGTCACTGCTGATGGCCAGACAGCCTATGAAGCATCCTCTGGGGTTGGGACGCCCCACTTTTCCAAAGCAGGTGCCGTACGTGGCACTAGTTATCGGCTCTGCTCCCAGCCTTCTGAGGTGCGAAGTGAACTAAACCTGATGTCCAGGACACAGCCGGAAAGGAAGGAGAGCTTAGCACCGCTATGAACTAGGAAAGGTGTGAAGGGTCTTTCTGTTTTGTCTTTTTCTTACTACTGGTTCGCTCAGCACGATTCTCTTCGGGAGGTGAGGCAGCAGCATTTTCAAGCACTGGCTCGGAAACTGCTGTGGAGTTAGCACGTTTGGAAAGTTTGAAATGTATCCTCTCCAACTCCAACACAGTTTTTTTTTTTTTTTTTTTTTTTTTTTTTTTTTTTTTACAACAAGAATCAATATCAAAGCAACATTAGTCTGAAAAAGTGGCCATTAATCATAGTTAAATATTTAGTTGTATTGCATGCTCAATTCAACATTCTGAACCTCAGACACCTCTGCTAAGACAAAAGCTAGATCATTTTGACAAGTCTGTGAAATCTTCTTCTCTGGCTATTCATAAGAGAAGAGCAGAGAGTTACTAGCATGGTATGGTTCAGGATAGGAGGTGAGAGCAAGTTACCTTAGGATTCTGTCTTTCTAGCAAAGCACCTATACATTATCTGAGATGTAGCCAGCATGTGGGTAAAATGTTAGAAACACAGCGAAGACAACAGCATTTGTTTAATGTAAATAATATTCTTTGTGAGATGAAGCTGGTCACATTTTGCAAGTAATTTATCTCTTTTGGTTTCTGAGATCTGACATGTTTTTTCAGAACATATTTACTTACAAGGTCTACAACACATAATACTCTTGATCCTTGCTTTTTTTTCTAGATTAGTTGCAAAGTCAAATGACAGTACATGTAACCCAATTTGAGTGGGAGAAGTTTTTTCCCTCAAATACAATCTAAGAAGAACTGAAAAATAATCTAGATACTGAGAACAGACTAATTATTTAAGGATTAAGATCTATTAGAAACATTTTGGTAAAGTCACTTGGTATTTTATTTTTTCTTTACTTAAAAAAAATCCCCCTCCCTTCATTCTTCGTAAACCTCCCCAAAGCACTTTGGATCAACTCACTGACTTCCTGGGAAAACTATGTTGGTGATGAGCTTGTGAACATTGTGAAGTGTATTATGTAGTCCCCACTTCAGGCTTTTATAGTCTTTGAAAATACACTTTTTTCCCCCTACTAATTCTGACCCTACAGCATGCATGGGATAAAATGTTGCTGCAATTTAATCAATTTGAAGGTGAGTAATATTATCTGTGAACAAGATCTTACCATTCTGAACGTCCAACACATGATGTTTATTTAATGTCCAACCGCCCATGTTGGAAGCATCTAATTCGTAGCCTTGCAATATGGCAGTCCTTTTCTCCCACAAAGTCAGGTCCAAACACGACTCATATTCATATCCAACCGACACTAGAATCAAAACAAATGACAGTTCATCTTCCCAACCACAGGCAGAAATGGAATTGATTTTATTATTTTGATAAAACCGCTTTTTTCACTGATGTGCTCTGAGACTGTATTTCCACTTATTTGTGAGCAGAGTCTATTTTTATATGAGAAGATTTGATCATATAAAAGGTGTTTTTCTAAAAAATGATCTCCAAATATTATTTTTGTACTGACTTAATAGAAAACTAGTGTTTTTTCCCACACCACTTTTTCACAAGGGGTTCACAGCACAAAATGAAGTTCAGATCAGGCAACTGGGTAAATCATTAGAGCCGATAAATCAGCCCAAAATGCTGCTCAGATGATAACTAAAAATAACGTTTGCTATCTGAATAATTAGGGATGTTTAGTTTCCAACAGTATTAAGTTATGGAAAATATTTATAATAAGTAAGGTTCAATATAGCAAAAAAGACAGCCAGGTTATGACACCATATTCATATGTTATCAGGAATGAACAATAAAACTAGCAGTAAATTAATATGAACAAATTACAAATGGAAAACTTCAGAGTTCACAATGAAACATGGGTTTTAAAATTTAGAACAAAGTGAAGGGAGAAGTGGCAGTTATCTGACTGATTTGAACTAATTCCAGTCCAAATTATATATTAATTTCAGAATAAAATGTCTACTATATTTTCAGGTAACAGCTAATAGAACAAAACACATGTTTTCCTTTAGTTTCTGACGTTCTGAGACTGAGCTTGGAGCTACGCTATGCGTACCTCAACAGGTTTCTGAGCCTGAGCTTGGAGCTACGCTATGCGTACCTCAACAGGTCAAACTGTGATTGCATTGTCCAGCCATGCAGTGAAACTAGTCTGATGTTTTAAGAATATCATTCCGCTGAATTGACTATTTCTTCCAGTCAGAAGAGCTGAAATAATTTTTGGACACAAATGTTGTCTGATGTCATGTTAAAATGTCATTATGAGTTGAAACTACACTAGCTGTTAGATACTGAAAATATTTAAAAAAAGGATAAGGAAAGCTAACGAAATAAAGTTATAAAGGAAAGAAAGAAACGAAAAAAGGAAGCGACACAATAAGGAAAAAAACATGAAAAAAAGGATATGGCAGCCTGAAATCTCATTCAGAACATTCTTCTAAGATATAATTTCAGCCAGAAAAATGGATACTTTCTCCTTTTCATCATATGGAATACATTCCTTTTCCCCATGGTAGATCTAAACCAACCAGCTTATAACTTTCCTAGGCAACCTTACTGCCTTCCTCTCTACTTATCCATGGATTTTCACGCGTTACAATGCATTTTATGTTAGTTCTGACTTCAAGACAATGTTTTCGGTTCAGAATATATATTTACATGGGACTTACCAACAGCTTCAGATAGACCATAGACCTTTTGATTATAAGCATCTGTTTTATCCCATATAAAAGTATAGGCCAAGTTCGGTGAGGCAGGAAACCACTTTTGAAAGAGTCTTCCTACTACAGCTACCATCAGATGAACCTTCATTAAATTAAACGGGATAACGGACTGGGTCATGGTGATCTTAAGTACTGACTTATATCCGGCAGCTCTGGAACTCAGGTAGGAAAGTTTCAAATCTGTTCCTGGAATTGTGGTTTCTTCATGGAGTACCTAGGGTTGAAGAAAGCAGAAGCTTCAAACGGTGATCATGTATGACTATGAGGTAAAATGCATTTAAAAGAACGGAGCAGAGCAACTAAAATAAGACCCTAAAGAGTCACTATTCATAAATACGCATTTGAGATATTATCTTATTCAATCATTAAAAATAACTCCTCTGCCAGCCCAATTTTTCTTCTCCTAAAAGCTTCTTGGCATTTATTCTGAGTTAATCACAGCTCAGGTGCTACTCCTCATACAGGAAATACTGTGACTGATCCATCAGGCTGACATGCAGTGACTCGTTAGTTTACAGTCACTGTGGATTCTCACTCACCCATCTTTCACGCCTACGGCCCTGAAGAATTAGAGCAGACATTTGTAAGATGGTTAGCTCAGCACAGGGATGTGGTCCAGGCCAAAGATCTGGCCCACGCCAGCTGGCTCATTTAGGGATTAAACCTACGCCTAAAGGTAGGAATGATAGCAAAACAGACCAGTTCATTTGGGTTAAATTGTAGCAAATTCCATATTCATGTTGGAAGGTAACAGCACATACTCATAATTAGTTAAACACTGAGCTTCGACTCACCACTGATTTTTGATATGATGGTACACGAACTAATATTTTCAAGTTGCGTAAATTTTCCCCCAGAGAACAACTAATGTGTTGTTGAATGCACGCAAAAGACATTCCATATATACTTTTTGAATTGAAACGAGTGTAAAAAGTTAATATAATTACCTGCATAAGAATCACCTGCTTTACAAATTTAAAAAATCATATTCTTAACCCCACAATGTACGCATCGCTGTGACTTGATCAACGAATGCCAACAAATTTATCCTGACATATGCAAAATATATTATGCCAAAACATTATTTAAATATTTTGAAAAATTTATGTTACATTGTATATAAAATCTATCCAAACAATTCAGATTCTACTTACTAGCGACGCTCCTATTAGTTTGGTTAATAATAACAGCTCTTCCTAGGCTTACGACATCTATTGTAAAGTGCAAGACTATCTGTGTTTAAGAACCTACCCCAGGGCTTCCCTGGTGGCGCAGTGGTTGAGAATCTGCCTGCTAATGCAGGGGACACGGGTTCGAGCCCTGGTCTGGGAAGATCCCACATGCCGCGGAGCAACTGGGCCCGTGAGCCACAACTACTGAGCCTGCGCGTCTGGAGCCTGTGCTCTGCAACAAGAGTGGCCGCGATAGTGAGAGGCCCGCGCACCGCGATGAAGAGTGGCCCCCGCTTGCCGAAACTAGAGAAAGCCCTCGCACAGAAACGAAGACCCAGCACAGCCATAAATATAAATAAATAAATAAATAAGAACCTACCCCAGGAACTCACCACTTTCTCTACTAAGAATTAAATAGCATTCTCAAAGGTTGCCTCATACTGCTCCATGAATATTCATTATTCAGACTTAAAGGACTACTTTTTCGCTTAGAAAAACCTTAGAATAGTGATTCGGTGTTCAGTAGTGTTTCTCCCCCTTCCAGTTCCTCTCACATGAAACGGTTAGGAATGATGTACATCTGTCATACAATTTTTTTTTTAATTAATTTATTTTATTTATTTATTTTTGGCTGCGTTGGGTCTTCGTTGCTGTGAGCGGGCTTTCTCTAGTTGCAGTGAGCGGGGGCTGCTCTTCGTTGCGGTGGGTGGGCTTCTCATTGCAGTGGCTTCTCTTGTTGCGGAGCACGGGCTCTAGGCGCACGGGCTTCAGTAGTTGTGGCACGCAGGCTCAGTAGTTGTGGCTCGTGGGCTCAGTAGTTGTGGCTCATGGGCTCTAGAGCGCAGGCTCAGTAGTTGTGGCTCACGGACCCAGTTGCTCCGTGGCATGTGGGATCTTCCCAGACCAGGGCTCAAACCCGTGTCCCCTGCATTGGCAGGTGGACTCCCAACCACTGCATCACCAGGGAAGCCCTGTCATACAAATTTTAATAACTTAAGTAGAACCCATGCTACTGAGGGTGTAGCTGTCACTTTCAATATAAACAATCACACAGTTGGAAGCAGCACAAAAGAAGGAGCTAAATAAACTTCCATTCGGCCTGTGAGTCAGTGTTGGCATGAAGAGGGATGTGATGCAATCTAGCAGATGAAGAAGGCATTGCTATGCTGTAATAGACACATCAATTTATTACAGCTGGCATTTTCCTTACCAACCATGCTGACTGAATTCAGACACAGACTGTCTTAGGCAAAATAGTTTATGAAGATACAGAAACTTTCTAGAGGTCTATTAGACTCAGGGAAACCCTTACATTTAAGATTGACAGTACTTTTGAGGGACTGTAGGGTACAGGGTGAATCGTCTGAACAGAACTTACTGTTCTATATCATTGGGGTGAAATACCAGGGGGTTAGTCTGAAAAATAGATTTTGTGACTCTTGAATGGTCCTGAAAATATAAGTGATTGAAACCTCAGGCATATAATTTACTTCCTCTTAATTTATTTCCAAAATAATTTCACATAAATTTGATAGGTTTTCCATAGGTAAGGCAGTCTTTCATGAATATGTATTTCTGTGGTCTTCTAGGAGTTACTTCTGTATTTCAAAATATCGTGTGTTATTCCTAATTTTAATAACTGATGACTGTCTTTGTCATCATTAGCCTACTTCCCTGGAACAAATATCTGCAATTTAGTTCATTAAAACGTGTTTCTCCTAGGTAATTTAATTTGATCATATTTTTTGCATTAGTGGGAAAAGTAAATCCAGCCTGAGTGGAAAAACCAACCATTAAGCCGATTTTTGCCAGCTGCATGATCTGTAAGCTCCACCCTTGACTTGGTTAAACACGCGGAAACTACGTCCTCACAGTTCTACCTTCCAAATCTGTCTAATCCATTCCCTCTTCTTCATTTCCACAACCGTTATGATTGGTGGGCCCTCTGCCTCGGGGTGCTGGATCTGTATGGAAGTACAGTGAATACTATTCTGTTCACTGATCTGTCTCCTTCTGTTATTTTATGCATTTTGTCACTTGAGTTAGCATTAGAGAAATGCTGAAAAATCTACATTGGTCCCCTGGTTCAAGGTATCCATTGTATGGTATTTCTGGGCCATTCATAATCTGGCCCCAGTCTTTCCCCTGAGTGTCCTGCACCTTTAAATTGCTCACCAGTCTTTATACAACAGCCTTTGTTGTTACCACCATGCTGTTGCTCACACATTTTCTTCTATCTGGAATATCCTTTCCCCCCTTTGAAGACCAGCCTCTTCAGTGATGCTTTCCTTGGCTTCCTTAGGAACTGACCTCTCTTTTGAACTTCCATAGTTCTTCATTCAAATCTTTATCCCATGTAGAATGGCTTACAATAATCATTAAGCAGCAAAATATTGAGAGTAATGACCATGTACAGTAGCACTTGGTACAATGTCAGTTAGGAGGTCAGGTACAGGCACTAAAATCTTTTTCCAATGAATGAATACATGAGCAAAGACATTATCAGCTGTTGAGCTTAAGCTGTTTTCCCATTTGGCTACAATTAATACACAGATACAGATATAGCTTGAGGAAGAAGTATTTTTAGTAGATCTTTAAGGAATAACTAGATATCCTACTATAGAAATACCTATTCTTGTACATAAACACACCACATTCTATATGTCATTCTATAGCATTATTTAGGACAGCACTGGAATTCTGTAATCCTGTAGAAACATTCTTTGGAAACCCCATGATCTGAAAATGGTTTATATAAAAGCAACACCTGCTAGAATATTCTACCTGTGTCTCGGGAATAATGGGACTGTCTTCAGGAGACGATCTAAAAAAGGTGGATAAAGGTGACGACACAATGATAGGATTCGGCCTCACGAAGCCACTTAGATCACAGCTGGGAATGTCATTCTCCTCTTTCTTCATGACTAGGGTATCCATCACATAAAAGACATTCCATGGAATCCACACAGTATGATACTGAGTGAGGAACGGGGATCGTTCAAATACCAAAGTTAGAGAAGCCCCGCCATTCGCCACCAAGTCAAACCTAAGAAAAAACAAGACATGCTTAGTGAATTATCTGGATCTCATATAACTCCAGGCACTCACCTTCTCAGATCAATATGCTTTATAAAGAAAAACTTCTTCTCCCAACGTTTATATGAAATAGTTTCAAATCTACAGGAATATTGAAAGAATTATACAATGACCATCATACGCCCTTAACTTATATTTACTAATTTATTAACATTTTTCCAAATTTGCTTTATCTATCTACCTACCTACTCCTTTTCCAGAACCATCTGAGCTTAAGCTGTAGATATTACAAAATCTCACTTTCAAGTATTTCAACATGAATCTTCTAAGATGAAGAACATTCTCCTATAAAACCACAACACTATTATTATGCCTTAGGAAATGAAATCAACTTTTAAAGACCTATATGAGTATATAACTTTAAATTTCTGCCACCACGTACTGTCACAGATTTCTGGAGTCTAAAAGTTGTTGCATTTCCATATTAGAAGGGACAATAAAACATGCTGGGTGATACAAGCATACCTAGTTTTTATACTTAAAATACTTCAACCAGAGACAGGGTGTTGGGATTAACTTACATTCCATCCTGGCGGGTAATAGTATATCCATATTCTGGGTAATGGAAAAATGAGACATTCACTCCAATAAGTGGCGTTCCATCAGCAGTTAGTACTTGGCCTCTGATGACGGATGCAAGGCTGTGGGAAAAGTAGAAGAACTAGAATGAACATTTGTCTTTTCAGGCCAACATTATCATGATGTAGAGATAATTCAATCTAAGGATAAAATAACACTATCGCATGCACTTGTATTCACAGAAACCAGACTTGAAATACTCCCAAGACAATGTTCCTTCTAATTCATTGTAATCCACATTCTCGAAATGTATGGTGTTTACCCTGGGTTTTAATTCATTGCAATCTGGATTTTGGAGAGTTATCAAGACCAATAATTTAGAGATGAATTTTTAAAATTATAAGCTGCGCTTTTTTCATGTCATATACCTGGTGCTTGCATGAAGGAAAGTATACTTTCCAATTAATTCCAAGGCAATTGGGAAATCTACAGGGACCAAAAAGTACAAGATTTAAGGGGGCAATAAGGAACATTTGTGAAACAACTTTTCTAATTGCATTAATGCTATTAAACTGCTGCAGAACCAGGAGTTCTGGTGTAAACCATCTTCTTTTGCTCAGTGAGACACAAGACACCTGCTTTCACTTACTGGTTTATTTTCCGGTCATTACTGCTCTGCAAAGCACCAGTCCAACAGCTTATGCAATCTTACTGCCATGCCATTAGCAGTTCCGTTACATTATTTCATAATTTATCTTATTTAGTGAGCTCAGCTTAAAAAAAAGTGCACTTCTGTTTTGCCTTTTGGGGTCTTTTCATTGCTTCTTTTGAAACATTTCCAACTGTGCTAACAAAAATCAACTAGTTAAATGAAGATTTATTGACTCCTTAATGGGATGTCCTGTTATGTTTCAGGTACTGAAATTGACAAAGTATGGGAACTATGTCAAAGATGCTTGAAATGAGAAGTTTGGTGAAGGATGTGCCGAAGGAGGAGAAACTGCCTTTTAAAGAAAGCACTTTCCTCAAATTCACGGTCATCAGCATTTCATATAAAGGGCTTCTCACTGATGATAATATCACTACAAGTCTATGTATGTAAGGAAAAGCTGCATTAACCTCTTATTGAAAGGACTGTCTCCGGGTATGACATGGGTGCTATCAGATCCTATGAGAAAACTGATTCGGTCATAGAAGGGTTTGGCAGCTTGCTGAGATGGTGACTGTAAGCTTTGGCTAATGATATCCTGGGGATCAGGCAATCCGCGACAGTAGGGCTGATTTTGGCAGGAGCTCTGTAAACAGCAGTCAGGATCCATGCAGTCAATGAGTCCATCTGTGGATAGAAATGTAAACCAGTAAGAGAATTCCTCTTTTTCTGCCGTGATGTAGAGTACGTTTTGTTTGTTGACTGGCTTTTTTCACATCAAATGATTCGCTCCCCCTATCTGATAGTAATTTCTAGGAGGCATACTTTTTGAAACCAAATGAAATACAATACCCTGCAGTTGCTTTCATAGACAGTAAATGTTTGGATTGGAGATGGCTGAAAAAAAATCATATAATATTGATTCTGAGTAAAAAATAAAAAAATGACTGTTTCAGAACAATCTATCACATGCAGACCTCGTTTTATTGCTCTTCACAGATATTCAGTTTTTTACAAATCGGAGGTCTGTGGCGACCCTGTGTGGAGCAAGTCTATCGGCACCATTTTCCCAGCAGCATTTGCTCACTTCGTGTCTCTATTACATTTTTGTATTTCTCGCGATACTCCACTTTTGCATTATTATTATATTTGTATGGTGACCTGTGATCACAACGGTGGACTTAATTGATAAATACTGTGTGTGTTCAGACTGCTCCACTAACCGGCTGTTCCCCCATCTAAAATTTGGGAAAAGGTCAGAACATGAAAGTCCGTGAAATACATATACAGAGTAACATATAATGAATGAGATTAGCCAACCACCTTTCAAGGAAATCATTTTCCCAAGGATGGTAAAGTGTGTTCCATATAAAATTAAGGCATTTCTCATATTTTAAACAGGAACTTGAGCTCTTAATACACGTCCTTTAAAATGCAGATGTTAATAAAAATGTGGCTAATGTAAATAAGCCATAATATTGGAAATGATAAGAAACCTATCACTAAAAATTGACCTACACTGTTGGTGACATACAAGAGTAATGGATAGAATCTTCCAGAGCATTCTCCAGGAATATCAGAAGGAAACTACATTCAATGGCCTGTGTAAGGATTTTGTTTGAAACATTTAAACCATCCCATTAGCAGATAAGGGTCAGGTTATGATGGTTGATGACATTATCCTTTAAGGTCATTTTTCAGTGACCAGTTGATACATGAATTTTGATCTGCTTGGCAATTTCATTTCTCAGTATAGATTAATAAAAACATTAGTTTCTGAAGACTTTAATTACCTTTGGGAGAACAGACAAAAAATCATTATAAAATCTTCACACCTAAGTTTTAGGTCTTGGTGTGACCCTATTATGGCAAACTCAGCTGAAAATATCTAGTTGACCTATATATTTTATTTACACAAGTGTTTTGAAATAACTTTTATTTTTTAAAAAAACACACTAGTCATTTTTTTCTTTTTGCTTTAGGCTACTCTTATTAATAGAACATAAGCTTGCCCATTCATTATCTGACAGCAAACTGAGACAAAAGAAAACAGACTAAATTGAATTATATTGCCCCGTCTAGAATTAGGTCAACAACACAGATAAGGTAAGAAGCAGGAGATGAGGGCCCTGGCTCCCACCTGAAGAATGTTGTCAACACTTGCGGTTTCTCCTAACACTCATTTCCCTTCTCTGTGCAACAGCTCTGAACTTTCACTTGGGTATCTAGTTCTCCTCTACTCTCAGTCTATGTGCATATTTCCCTTTGTGCTTGGTTCAGAAACGTACATGTGACCTAACTTGTCAAACCAGATTGAATTTCAGGAACTATCTAAAAAGCAATCCTGTCCCATCAGCTCCCATCCCCCCAGGCTTGGAGCTGTAAGGCTGTGAGGCCAGGGTTGCTGCACCCCTCTTGCTGCCACTACAGCAGAAGCCGTCTGGGAACGGACCCATCCCAGAAGAGGCAAAGTCAAGAGCCGGAGACCTAAGACAACAGTTCATAGTGACATCTTTGGGGCTTTTGCAATAAGCTGAACCTGACCTGGGCTTTTCAGTTCTAGAAGCCAAAGCATTGCCTTCTTCCTTAAGCCTGTTTGGGATGGCCTTTCTGTCACTTGAAACTGAAAGAGATGTAGTTTATCCAGAGACATTAACTAAAACTCTCACTATTTCCCTTATAGTTGAAAAAAAAGGCTTAATACATAAATATTGGAATTAAATGTATGGTGTTGGACTCTTTTTACATTACTATTTTAACTTTTTGACACCATAATTTGACATGAAAATGTATGAGTCAGAATTTCTGATAAGCAGATCTTATTACATAGTTTCTTCATTATAGCTACATTTTCATGTAGATGTCTGTTATATTTCTAAAAATGGGTTGTTAATTACTTGAAACTGTATATTTATTCTTTGACAAAAATTTAAAATCATGTTTAAAAAGGTCAAATGAAACAGCTTTGAAATTTCATAGAAATTTATCAAAATATTGCTTTCTTAGCCAAAAGGCCACAAAGATGAAAAATGTCTAAATATTCCTCAATATTTCTAGTAGAAGAAAGATGAAACTATGATAGAGGCTTATTTTTCGAGAGGATATGTTATAATAATGCAATATATTGCATTTTTCTCCATCTGTCTCAAAGAAATAGGAGCATAGTTATGAAGACTCAGATTTTTTAAATCGTAGATGGTTGACCTATTGCCCCTAAATCATTTTTAGCTTCAAAAAAACAATTTAAAAAAACCCTTTCAGTAACAATTCATGATCATATGTTGAGACTTCATGAGGAATCTTTAATCTGTTTTATGATCTATCTAAGAGCTCTGACTCCATGGATTTAGAATGGGGTGTGCATACGCTCAGGAGAGTAATTCCACACAAATACTTTATATTCTTATAGGTTTTTCCCTTACGTTCGTTTTTTAGCATAAGTAGAAACTACTTAATAGTGAAAGTACTTCCAAACATTATATTTTATCTCCATTAGTCTGGTAAATTAAGGGTTAAATTCCCCTCCCACTTCGTCCCCCATAATATCCCCACAGTGTCTTCCTTTAGGCACTATATATGCTACAGTTGGCCAAAGAGGAATGCTCAAATCTCGTCATTCATCTTTGTTAGTTCATAAAAAGCAAACGTGCATCTGGCATGTAGTCTGCAGGTCATAAAACTGCATGAGATTGACACCTTCTGAACTAATCAGCTGGGAATGCATTTTTACAAGCCTCTCTGCTAACATCAATCAGAGAAAGAATCTCATTTTCAGCAGCCGAGATGCAGGGACACAAGGTCTGTTATCTTTCTGCAGAGTTTATCACTAACTTGCCCAAGCAAGTGACGGATGGTTATGAATCTGGCTTCCTATAACTCAAGAAAACATTTTTCATTCCTTGTCTATACTCACGTGGCTAGGGCTATCTAGTACAACTAAGCTGATAACCCACTTGCCCAAATGTATACGGTAGTAAAAGTGACTTTGTGGAAGAGCGTCTCAAAATCATCAACGTTCCATTTTAGTCTCAGGAATATTAGGTCGGCTTAAATTGAGATTGGTGTGGAAGCCATAGCTAATAGAATTAATCGTAAAAAAATCTAAAGAAAATCAGAACTGTTCAAAACCCACTGAATAACAACTCCGATGATCAGTTAAGCGCCCCTCTTTCTCCCGGTTAGGCTTTGCAATGTAAGTGGTACTGTGATATAGACAATCTAGAGTATGCTTCCTTCCACTTAATCCTCAATGGTATTGCTCTGTTATCATTTCAAAACATGTTCTCATCTTTCTTAACCCTTTCATTGGTTTGTAACAGTGGCTGGCAGACTTAGTTCGTAAATTAAGGGCCAGATAAAAAATACTTCAGACTTTGTGGACCATACAGTCCCTGCTACAAGTACTTAACTCTGCCTTTAGAGCACTAAAGCAGCCAGAGACAATATGTAAATGAGTGGGTGTGACTGTGTCTCAATAAAACTTTATTTACAAAAACAAGCTTTGGCCCAGGGGTAATAGTTTGCCAACCTCTAGTCTTGCTTTAAAGTTTCTACCCTGCCCTATTTCCTTATAGTCTTTAAATCATTCTTGATTTTTTTTCTGGCAAGTTTAATGCCTATTTTGCTAGATAATTAAAATGTCTGACTCCATCTTTTCCTAGTTTACCCTCTCTGCTGGCTTTGATCTGCTTCTGTCTTTTAAGCAGCTATGGATATTTTAACTTGTTTTTTAAAAACTTGACATACTGACTGGATAAAAAGTCATGAATTTCCTTTGAATGAATTTTCATCTTTACTCAAAAGATAATTAATTAATGCCCACTGCCCTTCCCCACAGTATTTGGAAGGACCACCCCCCCCCCCGGCCTTCAAGTTGGAGGTAGAGGTAGAAATTCTCATGCAGTATTTTATCTGTGGATTTTAGAATTTTCAAAGTGTACGGGTATACCTTTTGTTGTTCTTTTAAGTCACCATTCTGTACCATGCATGAAATTCATTTATTTATTACTGAATTGGGATCATGTTTGGTTTTCTGTATCTTCTTGGTTTGTCTACAGCAGAGCTTTCTTGGTGGCTTTATTCTCTCTAGGTTCACAACATTTCAAGGCTAATGACTCCAGGCTGATCATTCTCCTGAACTCCAAATCCACAACCGGTCTTCTAGATATTTCCACTTGGATATTACACAGGCATTGAAAACTTAACACGTCTAAAACACAACAAATATGATCGTCTCTGAACACTCGCTTCCTCTGCATTTCCTATTTCAAGGAATGGTTCCACCATCCACTCACCCAGTTTCTCAAAGCAGAAACCTGAACGTCAACCTTGATTCCTCTTCTCCCTTTTTCTCTGCACCTAATCAATGACCAGATCCTCCTTTTCTCCACCCCAAACATCTCCTGAATCAGTCTATTTCTTTCCATTTCACTGAAACAACCCTTAGGACCACCATGGTCATTTCTTGACAAGATCTCAACAAGGGCTTGGTTTCCCAGGCCCCAGTCTTGTCCTAGCTATTCATTCTCAACACTTAAATCTGAGTAATCTTCGTAGAAATCAAATGTGGTTATTTCACTTCTCCAGCTAAAATACTTCCTTTAATTGGTCCCTGCTGCTTTCTGAGTAGTTAGAACTCCTTAACATAGCTTCCAAGACCTTTGTGATTATTATTTCCTCTGCTGGGAGACTTCTCACCTGCTCTCTTATCCCCCTCCCCAATTCCTTTAGCAATCAGCTCAGACAATGGTCTCACGAAGTTCCCTGAGGGCCAATCTAGTTCACTGTTACAGCACCAGAATCCAGGACGTATACTTCTTGGCACCAAGTACGCATACAATAATTTTGCTGAATGAAGTGAAGAATCAATTCAGTTCCTAGAGATTATGAGATCTAAACAGGTCAAAATGAGGTCTTAAAAGCACAGCAGGGCTTCCCTGGTGGCGCAGTGGTTGAGAATCTGCCTGCCAATGCAGGAGACACGGGTTCGAGCCCTTGTCTGGGAAGATCCCACATGCCACGGAGCAGCTGGGCCCGTGAGCCACAGCTGCTGAGCCTGCGCGTCTGGAGCCTGTGCCCCGCAACGGGAGGGGCCGCGATAGTGACAGGCCCGCGCACCGCGATGAAGAGCGGTCCCCGCACCGCGATGAAGAGCGGTCCCCGCACCGCGATGAAGAGTGGCCCCCACTTGCCGCAACTAGAGAAAGCCCTCGCACGAACCGAAGACCCAGCACAGCCAAAAATAAATAAATAAATTAATAAATTAAAAAAAAAAAAAAAAAAAAAGCACAGCAGAGACAGGTGCTGATTTCCTTTCATCACCTTTTTCCTGCCCTCAGACGCTATGCTAATCCTTGAATTCCTGTTTCTTTTTTTACTCTAATAGGTATCTTTACATGTTCTTGATGAATTGGACATTAAGCAATCCATACAATTACAAAAAGTATTAGAAGAACTTATAGGAAATACTACACATAAGTACAACTTATGTATGTACTTATAAAGTCCCACAACCCAGAATTCATGAAGGAAAAGTTAAACCTTATAAACATTTACCTTATAAAAGTTTATCGTTTGAAAATTTCTGCATGATGAAAGACACCATAAACAAAGTTAAAAGATAATGAAAACTTGGGATAAAATATCTGCAACACACCTCACAAAGAACTGATAAGAAAAATATACAAAGAACTCCTAAAAATTAAAAAGAAAAAGTCAAGTAACTCAATAGAAAAAAATGGTCAAGAGAAATAAATAAGCAATTAGCAAAAGAAGAAATGCAAACAATCAAGGCACATATATAAAGATCATCAACCTAACTAGTAATTGGGGAAATGCAAATTAAAACAATAAAAATGGAGTCATTTCCACCCAGCAGACAAAATTCATATTTTTCATTGTGTTGGACAATTTTGCTTATGTACAATGATTATGTACAGATTATGAACATGGGGAAAATAAACACTATCCTACCGATGAAGTGTACAGTGGTGAAACTTACTTGCAAGGCAATTTGGCAGTAGCTACCAGAATTAAAAATTAAAATACCCCGTGACCCAGCAATTTCATTTCTAAAAAATCTGTCCCAAAGAAATATTTGTACATTTACACAAAGATTTATATGCGGACACACACACACAGATTCACTACAGATTTGTCTTTATACTAAGAGCAAGAAAAAAAGAGAAACAAGTAAACAATTATTAATTAGTAGTGGTAAAATTCATTAGGACAACCGTGTTTCTATTATAAAGTAGGAGATAGGCCTATATGTACTGACATGAAAAAATCTCTAAGTTACCCTCTTTGGCAAAATCAAATTTAGAACAGTACCTATCCCGTTTACATTTAAAAACATAAATGTGCATCTAAATTCACTGAAGGAGGCATAGAAACACGCACTCTTTAAGTTGTTGACAGTGGCTACTCTTGACAATGAGAATGTAGCACTTGTGTACGGTTACTAGTAATAACCCTCCCCAGGAATGCAGAGGTTCTTAACATGGAGAAAGGGGACACTTTCTAAAGAGGTTCTGAGCGATGCCCTTTGTTACGCTGTAAAGCTTGCGGTGGCAGCAAAGGGTCATGGGTGTAAAATACAGGGGAGACTTCTAGTTCCAGCCTGTGTGGCTCTGATTTTCCTCTCCTTCTAAAACTCATTCGAAACACAGTGATCAAACCCCACGTTCCTTGTGTACTACCAGGAGGCTTACTGGGGTCCTTTGCTTCTGAGAGTGCAAGCTGGACTTTTCTTTCCTAGAAGGGGATTCCCGGGGCTCTAAAACTTCTGTGGACAGTAAAAGGGTTCAGAGTAACCTGGATCTCTCCCTATAGTAGGACCTCATAGAGTCTTTCAAATGAATAGTAATTCCCCCCGCCCCAAATCATCCGCCAGGTTAATGTATTTTAAGGCTCTGAGACCGAGTGCCATTCTATATTCTGGTATCTGGATTCTTTGTAAGAAGTACTTAGGAACTCTTGTAATTTCCTCCCTTCCCTCCCTCCCACCCTCCCTCTTTCTTCTTCTTTTTTTAAACCATTTTCCCCCTTCTCTTCCTATTTCTGTTACTATTTTATTTAACTTTTATTTTTCAATATGTTTTTTGGAGAACACAAATTGTCTCATACTCCTGCTAGGACTTCTTAAAACTCTATTTTCAAATATTTCCTGATTTTCTTTCGGTAAAATCTCCAAACTCAGACCAGCTCTGTCCCTTCATCACACTCATTCTGATGCGTACATGAAAATTTCATTCATTGCTTCCCTCCTCGTTTCCATTGCTAGCACACTCCTGCTTTCTCCTGCAGTTTGAATCTTCTGTTTGCATTTTTCTTCCTTCCTTTCTCTCTCTCTCTCATTACGGTTTCTTCTCAATTTCTAAATAAGCTCAGTTGAATCTGCTTCCTTCTCTACAATTATCAACCTCTGAAGATGTAAAAAAAGCCTGTTTTAGATACATCTTCCTGACATCTAGCCCCACGAAGTAACAACTCTGAAGGACAAAGAATAACTCTATCTACTTACAAGTAAGATGCATCTTTCCTGGCAGGATTTATACTTTGACGCTCTACCATCTTGCACAAAATTTAGGAAGAGGCTTTAAGTCATTCTTGGGCCCTCAACCATCTAATCTGCAGGAGAGGGCTTGCGTCCCATGCCTCTGGTCCCCACAGGGGAGCTATCCACTGGAGGACCAGACAGGGAAGCAAGATGTCAAAGGGAACTCTGAATAGATCTCCCGAATCAGAAGGACAATGGGAACATGGTAACCACTGCCAGAGACAATATATCTTGGAGAAATCATCTCATTAATAAGCATCTTGAGTCTCTATAAAACCAGAGTTGTCTCTGGCAAGCTGTTGCATTTTGATGCTTCTATGGTGGGACCACCATATGGGAAGCTACTGAAAGTCAAGACACCCCCTATTGAATGAGATTTGTAGTAGGGTGGCCAGGTGAAACTGACAATGCGTACAGAAGTGTTTGGGAGAACCGAGAGCTGCCTCGTCAATCTCGGGCATGGAAAGCATGTCAGGGCATCGAAAGCATGTCAGAGGCTCAGCACTGGTTTCCTTGCTCTCAAGTGAGAAGGCTGGAATTTGGGGGGGAAGGGAGGAGAGACTAGAAGATTCCTTCTGAAACTAACAGAATTCTACTACCATATGAAATGGTTACTGGAGTATACTGTCTGGTTATACTAAAACTAAACGCTATCGACAGCTATTTATATTCCGATAGTTGAATCTGTTTTTCTGCCTACCCACTGTCCTTACCCCTTTATTCTGGAGACAGAACTTCAATTTTCTTGTAGGGCGGTGACCTAATTCAGACCAATGAGAGTCGGGCTCAGGCCAGACCCAGGTCTCATGTAACCACTGAAAAAGGTGTCCTCCCTGCACTGGGCTTGTTATGCTAGAGGAATGTAAACCTCGAGCTGGTGGGAGAGACATCCAGAGAATGGTACCAGCGTAGAACAAGCAGAGTTGACAGGTGACTAACCCAGATTTCTGTTACCACGGTCTGTACACCTAGGTGCAGTCCTCGCCGAACTTGTCCGTTATATAAGCTAAGGATGTTGCGGTACAGAGTCACTGTCTTCAACCCCACTCCAGATCACATAGCATTTAACAGGGACCAGGTCCCATCTCTTCACCTGTCTTTTCTCTGATCTTAGCGACTTCACCATCAGCGTGAGTTCTGGGATATGAACAAGACACGGCTCAGTCTAGAGGGAGAATGACTTTGTAGGTGAAGATAAAGCTGAAGAAGAAAAACGTAAAAGCCAAGTGGAGGCCTGCAGCGTGGATCACTTGCTCAGAAAGCTTTTCCAATGAGGAAAGGATATCTTGTTCTTGCTTCCGAAGTGCCTACAGGCCCTGTGTGGAGATGTTCGCCACAATTCTCTGGTCCAGTGACCACAAGTCTCTGACGTCCACTGTGTGATTTAAAAATGGACTCTCCCATAGCCCACCTCTGCCCCGATGTCTGCTGCAGCTGCCTGTGTGCGACACCTGGAGCTCAGATTTGAGAAGCGAAGCGGGAGACACCCTGTTGAGTCCACAGAGAGTGGGGATCTTTGTCAAGGCCTTTATGGTGGGTAAAAGATGGCCTTAGTTCTGAAAAGCTAATGAGTCTGTGTATGCAACAGCTATTTATTTGAGCCTTAAAGAAACAAGGTCCAACTGAACAGCAGATTTACTTCTTATGGCCGTGTAGGTGTTGCGAGAGTGGCTAAAGACAAGTTCCTCCCGTCTATTTTATTGGTAGCCCACTTCTCCTAGTCCTCATCACAAATTCCCCTCGAAGGCTGCTTTTCCTCAAGTGCGTTAGAGACATAAAGGGGAAGTTGGCTCCACAGGCAGAGAGGGTCACCTATTTTTCTTTTAAATAAATTTATTTATTTTTGGCTGCGTTGGGTCTTCGTTGCTGCGCACAGACTTTCTCTAGTTGTGGCGAGTGGGGGCTACTCTTCGTTGCGGTGTGTAGACTTCTCATTGCGGCAGTTTCTCTTGTTGCGGAGCACAGGCTCTAGGCGCGTGGGCTTCAGTAGTTGTGGCACACGGGCTCAGTAGTTGTGGCTCGTGGGCTCTAGAGCACAGGCTCAGTAATTGTGGTGCACGAGCTTAGTTGCTCCGCGGCATGTGGGATCTTCCCGGACCAGGGCTCGAACCCGTGTCCCCTGCATCGGCAGGCGGATTCTTAACCACTGCGCCACCAGGGAAGCCCGGGTCACCTATTTACTTAGTGAGATCCAGAGATTGAGGATCTTTAGGCTTAGGCAGTAGAGATGGGGTGAAGCAGATTTGGTAAAGGAAGGTATATTTTGGAGGGGAAGGAAGATGCTTGGTGTAAGAAAAAAATATTTATTTCACCGTATGTGGCTGTCCTTTCTAAAATTTTTAAATATATCTTTTTCAGTTCTGGGAATAGTAAGCAACTTTCTCTGTGTGTGTCTCTGTGTGTGTTCTGCAAAGTTCTTAAAGTTGTGTTCTACAAAATTACTCAGACTAGACCTGCAGCTATTCGTATGATACGTTTAATTTCTGATTCGGGCCAAATCAACCTCTTCACCTTCTCCTCCTCCTTAGTTACTTAATGTGTTAAATCAAATTACTTGGCTACTTTCTGGCTAATTCACCATTTTGACATCAAACTTAGTTTAGACAATGGATCTCTAATGGTACAGTTCCTACATATCACAGAATTTCAAGTATAGTCCTTATTTTAAACATTCTGTTTTATTGTCCTCATATAATGATAATGATATCCTTAATTGCCAGATTATGTGTCTTGAGTTGGGGTTTGGTGTGGAAAATACTGTCTGTATACACACAGCCCATGCTTAAGTTCAAGGAACCCTCTAGCTTGGGTTATAAGGCACCCAGGTTACAATCTCAGGATATAATAAAGCTGGCACTGAGATTCCTTCTCAGAAGATCAACAAAATTAGGTTAGGGACAGGAATACAAATTATATGAGATAAGTAGAGAATCCACAGGAGGTCTTCTATCAGCTCAGATTTCCCCTTGGAGAGGCAAGTCTAGAGATAGCTGAGCTTCAGGCTAAGAAGAATAAACAAAGGGGGAACGAGGCCAATTCACAGCTGATAAATTTTGAGGAAAGAGAGAAACCTCCTTAGCGGATAACAATACTAAAGAGTTGATTAGCCCCTCAGTTACTCTGCAGCGTCTCTGCAGACTTGGCCCTGCCCTTTGCTTCCCTCTGCACAAGTCTGTAACCTCCTCAAAGTAATCTTTCAGAAGACATGTGTGAAATATCTGATCAAGGAGGAAGGGAAGGGACTTCCCTGGTGGTCCAGTGGTTAGGACTCCGTGCTTCCACTGCAGGGGGCATGGGTTCGATCCCTGGTCGGGGAACTAAGATCCCTCATGCTGTGCGGCAAAAGAATAAAAAATAAAAGAGTAATTTAAAAAAAAAAAAAAGGAGGAAGGGAAGCTCTCCTTCCTCCGTGGGCAACAGAAAACAATGGGGTAGGGCTTCTTGGGGGAAAGTAAGGAGGAAGGTTGCCGTCCGGGCTGGGGGTCAGAGAGGACTGATGCCGTGTTTCTAAGACAGGCACATGGGCACGGTGAGGAGGAATCGGGGCAGCTCCATATTGTTAGGCAGGAGAGGCTGCGAGGGCGAAGGGCCACCTAAACCTATCAGGAGCAGACAGCAAGGGAGGCTTCAGCTCAGAACTAGGGGCTCAAGTTGCTCAGGAGTCCAGGTTAAAAGAAAACAGGGAAAATAGTGAACAATGTGCTAGAATGAAAGGGGAGAATTGCAACTCTTAGGAAGATGAGACACAAATAACGTTTGGTTTCAGAATGACTGTAGTGAGTGTGTGTGTGTGTGTGTGTGTGCGCGCGCGTGTGTGTGTGCGTGTGCGTGTGTGTGTGTTGGGGGCAATGGGGAGAGCTGAGAGCTGGTTCTGGCACTCTGCTTCCAAGAGAACAGTACAGGGCAGGCCTTGTTTTTACTGTTTCCCTTTACTGTGCTTCAAAGATACTGCATTTTTCATACATTGAAGGTGTGTGGCAGCTCTGCCGGGAGCAAGCCCACCGCGCCGCTTTCCCAGCAGCATTTGCTCCCCTTGTGTCTCTGCGCCGCATTTCGGTAATTCTCGCAATATTTCAAACTCTTTCATTATTATATCTGTGATGGTGATCTGTGATCGGTGGTGACCTTTGATGTTACGACTACAACTTGCTTAAGGCTCAGATGACGGTTAACATTTTTTAGCAACATCTTTATATTAAGTTATGTACATTGTTTTTTAGACATAAGGCTATTGCCCACTTAACAGACTACAGTATAGGGTAACTTAACAGTGTAGGGTAAACATAACTTTTATATGTACTGGGAAACCCCCAAATTTGTGTGACTTGCTTTATTCTGGTACTTGCTTTACTGCAGTGGTCTGGAACTGGACCCGCAATATCTCCGAGGTCTGCCTGAAGTTAGGTCCACTCTATTTGGAAAGGAAAAGGCCATTCAACCTTCTCTGACAACCTTTTATGAATTTCACCCAGTCAAGGGGAGCACTTTTGAAAGCAAAAGAAGGAAAATTGGATAATAATAGCTGCTACTTACAATATAATATATCCCTGGCAATACACTAAGTACTTTACAAACATTCTCTCACTTAATCCTTCCAGAAACTCCTTTATCACTCTTTTATACATGAAGCCATTGAAATGTAAAGGGATAAGAACCTTGTCTAAGGTCACATAAGCACGACGAGTTGGAGTGAAGATCTGACTCTAAACCTGCACTTTTAACCAACACATATTGCCCACGTGGACACTCCCAAAAGGGCAGGTGGAATGAAGGCGGGGGTAGGGGACACACACTAACCCACAGAGCAGGTGACCACAGGGGTCCAGACAGAAACGGAATCCTTCCAAAAATCTCAGTCCCAAAGGGACACCAACACTGAACAGCTCCAGGGGCAAGTCCTCCATCACTGGAGGCAACCACTAACTCTCACGTCTCTCTTCTCTGAAACTGAAATACACTAGCACGGAGGATGTGCGCAACGGGGAAAATAATTATTTCTTAACCCTGGGCTTATGTGGGGTGGAATATCATAATCCTTTTCACAGGGTGTAAAGTTAAGGATAAAAAGACACTGGAAGTACAGCTTCGAGGGGATTGCTTTCTGTTCTTGTTTTTTTTTTTTTTTCCTTTTCATCCAAGCCTTCCAACAGAAGAGCTTGGGAACTGTCTTGCATCTTTTGGACTGTTTCATTATTAAAATACTGCTTTAGAGCTCCCAATTTACAGGGTACTAAAAACTGCAGCGAGAAGAATTGTCACCTGGAGATTAGGACGAGGAATGGAGAACAATGTACATTACACGGTAGCTTGGTTACCTTGCCTTTTCCCTGAATGATAATAATCTTGCATTTGTCTCAGGGAAAACAGGGAGCAAAATCACCCTATCCGCACTCATACCTTTTTCAAAAAATTTAATCTATGGGGATCGGATTTTTTTTTTTTGGCAACAGATAACCAGGTACCCGCGAGAACTTACAAGCCTGAGTTCTGGCACAAGCTCGCCTCGCTGCTCAGCCTCTCTTACCTCCCTCATTGTCCTTGCCGTCTGCGCAGAGGGTCTCCATGGCCACGTCACAGCCCGCTCCCCTCCACCCTGGCTGGCAAACGCAATGCCAGCCGTTTTGGTCCAGCGTGCATCTTCCATTGCTGTTGCACAGACCGGGGCACCCCTCTGCCAAGAGACGAAGAAGGGCAACGGAAGTGATTTGAGTATGGAAAGTTTTTGCACCTCAAATAAACAAATGAGGGACACTTAGTGGGAACAGGCCTTTCGAAACAGCACAAATACTGTAATTGCACATGGATAGAAACAGCAACATTATCTAAGGAATCTCATTCTTATCCAAGTGGCATCTTTGATTGGCCTGACCCTTGAGACACCACTTACCTGTGCAGGACAGAAATATCTGCAATGATCCACTAAACTGCTGCAGGCCAGACAAAATTAACTTAAATTTTTTTCCTTTAGCAAAGCAACAAGGGTGATCGTAAGGTGTGAAAAAAGCGTCACAACAAGATCATTTCAGAAGCCCTAGAATAGACTTTTTAATCTGTTGTAAACAACACTGGTCACTGGTTAGACATGCCTTCTTAAAAGCACCTTGTTGCTTTCAAAAATTCCCTCTAAATTTAAAAGCATGAAAGCAGGTATGAGGATATGAATGATGTTGAAGAGAACATTAATTTTATCTGGCCCCAGAGTTGCCGTATATTCATGTGAAATTACAGTGCATTAAATAACTGCACAAAGTATAGGCCAGTATTAATGACTATACTTTATGCCGAGAATACATTCCTTTTCACAGAATAAGCAAAGCCCAGGAAATAGTGAAGCAGCTTAGCATCTATTCTAACAAACATTAGGATTCAGGCTGCATACGGATGGGACAGGACCGACAGGATTTCCAACCGAATGTAATAGCTGTGCATATTGGATTACTTAGGACGGACAAAATGAAATACCATAAGGACCACAGTAAAACATCGATAGACCGAACAAAAACGCGGTAGTCACGTGCTTCAAGACAGAGCGCGAAGAGTGAGAGTTTGTGACAATCTCCCTAAAGCTTTTATGCTGTTACCTTTATATCCTATCTTGTCTGCTTTTATGGGCAAGGAGGGAAAATTTGGGAAACAATGAAAATAATTTAATATATCCAAAATCTATAATTGTTTCAGCCTAACATGACATTTAAGAAAAAAAAACAAATTCTGCCACTTCCTACAGATGGTAACTGGCATGCAGCCAACATGATCTGTTTATGAGGATGACGTTCGGGTAGATTCTGGAGCGCTTGTCTGTGAGCGTGACACGACACTGACAGAAACGAGGATATAAACGCTCTAAAATGGCAAGAATAATTGGCTATTAATCAGATCTCTGTGGAAAGAATTACTTATAATTTGGTATAAAATATATATTAGTAAAAAAAACACTTGCTCTAGCAGTTGGGGTTTGTTCTACAGCTTCTTATAATTAGAATGCTACTCTTGTTTTGGTGACAAAATTTAAGGGAACAATCCGTTTAAGGATGTTTATTTTAAGTCTGTATTAAAAGAATTATTCATATCTTGGCTTCCCCTCCTCCACTGTGCAACTTGAAATGAAAAGATCTCAAAGAGACTTTCTGTCTCTTAAGATTAGAGTTAACAGAAAGAAGACTATTTTGACAGTCTCTTGTGGCTGGGTATGATGAAATTACACTTATGGATACCATCAGGTCAGGAGAAGATTAATTTTGCTGCTTCTTTTCTTTCAGACAATTACCATCTGTATTTATGGATTATTCAATACCTAAAAGGTGAATTTTCCTTACGGATGTTTCTGTTTTGTTTTTAATGGAAAAAAAAGAAAGGGTTTAACTGCCCCACTGACAAAGAGGTGCAGCAGCTGTCTGCAGGCACACAAGAAGTTACTACATGAAAGCCTGGATATTGTCATGAATATTTTCATATGCTAACGAAAAGCACAAACAAGGAATAAAAAAATAGGTAATCTGAGGAGCAAGGGAAAGGGAATTTTCTCTTCTGAAAAATATGGTTTTCACTTATTTCTATGATAACTGAAGATAAAGAATCTGCTGTTTTCTGCTGAGTGGTGTTATCATTTCTGTTTTCTAGAATGCACAGTATTTTGTAGAGTTTTTAGAAAATCACAAAACATAAATTATGATATCACATATATTTCGAAACATTGAGAAAAAGCCAAAGAAGTTTCCATATGAGGATAAATGAGATTTCTCTCAACATATGTTAACCAGAATCTTCTTTAGATTGACAATTTCTTATTCTGTGATAAGAGAGTGAGCGTTCATGATTCTTGATTTAGAATTTAAAGCCTATGAGCTGAATTGCCAACAATGAAGATCTTAAAGCCAAAAAAAAACCCAAAAAACAAAACAAAACAAAAACCCCAAAACAAAAAACAGCAAATGTACTGTTATCTTCAGTTTTTGGTTCCAGTGAAAACTAATGTTTTTACATAGGATGAAATCTGAGATAACCCAAACTTATAAAAATGAGACACAGACATTCAAGTCTCAATACTTTAAATCCAAAGGATTTCACATAATGTAAGCCTGATTTATAATTTACAAAAATATGCATGAAAACAGTCTATTTTCATACCTAGTGCAAGCTAATACACCGTTATATAGAGATATGGCAACAAAAAGCAAGTATACAGTACCTTTAACTATCTTATCCAAATAGTGAGCTTGAGAAATTAAAAAGGAAAAAAGAACAGACAGACATTTCAGAAGTGTCACATGGGACAAGGAAATTTTCAGAATTTACATGCAAACTGAGTAGCTGCAGCTGACATAAGACTCACATCACACGACAGAGATGCACTTCCTATCTTCTAAAAATGCAATATATTCACGTTTTAGAAAATGTAGTCACGATTCCAGGATATGCTCAGCATTTTCAGGAAAAGTATGCAGGTAAACTAACACTTCCTTTCGCAGATTATTTGGCATGGACCCACCCTGATCCTTCCCGAGATTATATGAAAGCCTAGCTAAGTAGAACAAATGGAATCAATTCTTTATTACTAAATAATTTTGGAAATTTACAACTATGAGATCTACAAATAATCAATGTTTTTTTGGGGGGGAGGTGAGAAAATTTTTCTCTTTTTTTCAGTTTGTTTTTAACAAAGTAGTTTCACAAGGGTCACACAGTGGAAGGGCAGAAAGAATACACAGAAGGCCCAGAGGAGCCATTTATGTATGTTCAGATGCTTTCTTCAATCTGCAAGATAAACCCACAGAAATTCTACTTCATTCACCTTCTCTCTTGAGTTACTTGCATATTTACAAATAATCAAACTTTGTTAATAAAGAAGAAAAAATAAAGAAGGAAACTGAGAGTCCTTGAGCAAATTTAATATAGTATTATGAAAAAGGCATGTGTAAGTTCTGTAGACTATGATTACCCAGTAGCCCTTGACTACATGTCAGACACACAGTAACGTATCACGTACGTAGTCCGTTAAGAAATACGGACTAAGATCTTGTTTCTTTTCAGGATTCAGACAGGAATAGGCTCTGTTTCTCACAAAAGCTTTGCTGGAACAGTCAGGATTAAGACTGAAGTCTTTTACTGTACCTGTCCATTTAATCTTTCATGAGGTTACAATTAGCCTACACCTTTCCTCTTGAACAGAGGCATAAATATCCCTCTCCGTTCACTCACTGGAGAGACCTAATATATTCTTAATAAGCCTCAAATCTTCTTGCTTTGCCAAAATTCATACATCTTTAATGGCCTAAAATTGCTTTTCAAAGATGCTTATGTTGATGATTTTTCATTACTGACATATGCAAGTGGTTGCAGAACTTTTAACAGAATGATTTAAACTATAACTTTCAGTTGAGCTACTCAAGTCTGGTAGTTCTGTCACGTGTGTAAACAAAACCATAAATGGTTTAGACCCATCTGTACCGTGCATATAAAAGGATGCCTCACGTTGCCACAGGATTCCATCAGAGGCTTCGGAATTGCATTTAAAAATAAGCACGTTTATGGCTAACTGACAATATATTGCAGGAGAAACTAAGGGGGAGGAGAAACAGTGTCAAGCACTAGTCTGAAACTACAATTTCATAAAAATAATTCTTTTCAAACATCAAAATAAAAATGTATTACTGTATAACATCATTCATATACTTTCTTAATAATTCCTTCCAAACATTATATAATCCAGTAGAGTCCCATAAGAGCTCATTTAATACGGAGGATAAACAAAGTGCCTTTAAACACTGTGGAGTTTCTGGTTCACCTAGGGTAGTATTTCTGAGGGAATTCTTAGTTTATGAAAATTAATAACGCTGATCAGAGTTGGAGTATAAGCCTTTGGCTTTTACATCAGGTCCACTTCAGTTAACACAACCAAAATAAGGAATGTAATTAATCCTGATCTGGATTAGTAGTTTTAAAGGAGGAATAAATTAGAATCCCGCCAATCCCATTATTTTAGCAAACAGAATCAATTATGCAAAACAGTGGATTATAGGTAAAGGTAAGTTTGTCATTGGGCCAAGAGAACACTGAAAGTGGAGCTGGAATTAGAAACACATTTAAAATATACAGCAGGTCAAATTTTACATAAAGCTTTAAATATTAAAAATATTTAAAACACATTCTGCAAAAAGTTTTAAAACTAACCATAAGAAAAATATCTGTACTGAAGAAAAAATACAAAGATGTGTCATTTGCATTTTATATCATAGGGAATCGTTGAGGCTGATAGCTTACGACTAAGAGAGAAGGGGGGGGGACCACCACCTATATTTTGGCCGTGTAGAGTAAAATTTCCAACAATACCACAAAACCCTGGCTCTAAATAATGAAGAAGTTAAAAGAAGATGTCCATATATGAGGTTCAAATAATCATTAAAGATAATAATTGCAACAATGAAAACATCATTATATAAGCCACTACAGGAAATCATCAGAAAAATGCAGGTATGTTGTAAAAAGCCATTAGCAACAATAATTGTAAAAAATAATACAGTATATTTAAAAAATTAATACACCTACCAATTGCTGAAATGCACATTAAGTTGCAAAAAAATCACTTTGAAAACGAAGGACTGTGTTCTGACACTAAAGGAAAGTCGTTCCTATTAGATCTACTAAGAAGTTTTAAATTTGTTTTATAGAAGAAAACTCTTATAAATGTGAGCTCTAGACATATAAAATGGAGCCCTTTAAAAAACTGGTCTCCAGTAAAATGTTGTATTCATAAAACACTTTCCCTGGAGTTTCAATTATTTATCTTTCTTTTTTTTATTAACATCTTTATTGGAGTATAATTGCTTTACAATGGTGTGTTAGTTTCTGCTGTATAACAAAGTGAATCAGCTATACGTATACATATATCCCCATATCTCCTCCCTCTTGCTTATTTATCTTTTAAGAAGATCTCTGTGGGGTACAGGAGGTGAGTGTTACCGTGTTTCCCATAAGACAGTGGTTCTTAATCTTGTGGGGTCTCAGATCTCTGAGGCAAGTGGTGAGACTTGTGGAGTCTCTGCCCCCGCCCCCCGAAAAAAATGCACACACACGCACAAAGTGCTGCTTATGATTCTAGCATTTCAGGAGCTCTGGTTCCATAACTTGCAGATTACAAACACCTGGCTGATGTATTTTTGAGTCCCAAATTTCTAGCTCTAAGTGCTTTATACCATTCTCTCATTTAATCTTCACCACAACCCTATGATGTAAATACAGCTGATACGGTAAATGCAGATGAAGAAAGGAGGAGAGAGGCAGTTTGTACAAGGTCACGGGCTGTCTAGGCTGTCTGGCACTGGGGCTTGCTCTTAACAACTGTGTCATAATGCCTCTTCTTAGACATTTAGAAACAAACAAAAATTTTTTCTTTAGTAGAAGAATGGAATGAAAGAATCTCAGAAGTACTGTGCAATCTTTCCTGACCTAACAAGAATCTCAGCAGATACTTGTTCCCAAAAGCCATAGGGTAGTACCACCATCTTTTTGACGTCTTCTACAAGGCTTCCTTGGGAAAGTGCCAGGTGTATCCACCTTACATGGCAGAAGGCAGGCGAGTGTCTTCAAATGCTAGGGCTCATCTTGGCCTTAATTGTCTCTCTTTCAAAATACATTCCGATACAGTCATCCCAGAACATAACAAATGAAACAACTGCGCCAGTTTCGAGCCCAGGCACTGGAAGTCCTTGGTCTACTCGCTGGTACAGGTGGGCAAAGGCTCAGTGAAATCTGAGATGTGGGAGAAAGGTGTTGCTCCTCAAAAGAATTTTTATTCTACGATTAGCTCATAACCCTCCAGTATCACCAAAGCAAATGACGAGTACTTTATCCTGTTCACACACTCCCCTCTAGGAGCTTCTTTTTAAAAAGAATTCTTTCTCTTTTCAAGGCCCCTGTTTACCATACTTCCCCCCTTTACTTCTGGGGAAGATGGGTGGGGGGATGAACACAAATTGACTTACTCTTGTCTGTACGGCTTAGTAAAGGACGTGGATTCTACAGCCCCTAGAAGGAGCTTGCTCAGTTAGTCTTCTTGCACCATTTTTCATTCCCGATGTGGAGAGTGGGGAGGAACAGCATAGCATCTCTTTGGAAATTCTGCCTACATGCTGTTGCCTCCTCTGCTTATCTATCAAAATTATGGGCAGCCCTGCTGCATTTCCTCTAGTTAACTGATTCCTCCTGTTTCTCCCCCTGAATACGTCTCATGGATGAAGTCTAGGACTATAAACACCAGGGTAAATGTAAAAGGAGAAGAGAAAAAAATCCAGAGCTAGCCGTGATCAATTCATTTCAGTTAAGAGATTCCAGGAAAACACAAGGCTTTAACAACGTATAGACATATGTGACTTAACGTGTAAATCTTCCGCATTAGAAATGCAAACTCTGTGGCCACGCTAACCACTGTATTCCCATCTCCTGGCTCACAAGGGATTCTTAATACCTGCTGAAGAAAATGAAGAAATGTCCTTATTACGGTGCTCCTACGGAAGCGGAGCAGGGCCCTGAGGTCCTTGTCCCCAGGTCCTCAGCCCGCCTTCTGTCTGTGGAAACACTTTAGCCAAAAAGTAAGCTTAATCAGAGAAGCGAGAAAATGCAGAAACAGAGGAAAACAGTCAGAGGAGACCAAACAATCAGAGTTTGGTCATTCAGCAGAGTCAAGGACCTTCAGCTCCTCCTCAAGGGCTGTAGGTCATGTTCTGAGCCGTGTCCTGTGAGCTCTTGTAGATACTGACACCCTCCACGAGGCGGAGGAGGACGGCTACATGGTGACCACATTGAAGCCGCGACATAAGCTACCCCACTTCACACAATTCCGACAACTGGCCTCAAAGCAATGGGAACAAACCCCGGAAGTAAAGATTAACCGTACTTAAAACAACCAAGGTGACGCTGATCAGACCATCACATTCCTGATTTCAAGACGACGGTCAGAACTGCCTACGCTGCCCTGCGCCCGCCCTCCGCCTGTGCACCCCTGAAACTCGCCTTTAAAAGCCCCTGCGCCCTGAGCAGCCGTCGGGCGTTGGTTCTCGGACAGGAGTCCACCCTCTCCCCTGGCTGCCGGCCTCCGAAATAAAGCAACCTTTCCTTTCCTACCAACACTTGTCTCAGGAACTGGCTTTCGAGCAGCGAGCAGCGAGCAGCTGGGCCTGGGTTCGGTAACACTATGTCCTACACGTGTTTGCAGCTTTCGAAGAAATTCTATGAATAATAGAGAGGCTACCTTTTGGGAAAGAAGCATATGTGAGCAATACCTCATTTACAATATCCTTCCCCTCTCCTTCACCCATCTGTTCCTCTCCCCTTGCCCAATCAATCTATCCTAATTATATACAGCGGTATTAACAATCACTAGCATTTACTGGCTGTTACTATGTGCTGAAAACTATGCTAAGCATTTTATATGAACTGGCTCATTTAATTTTCACCACTCTATGGGGTAATAGGTACTTTTATTATCTTCCCTACTTCACAAATGAAGAAACTTGAGGCACAGGAAATTAAATAACTTCCTCAAGATCAAAATGCTAGCAAGTGGCCAAAATTCCAACCAGGTGGTCTGAGACCAAAGTCCATACACTCAATAAACAAGCTCTGTATACAACTCAGCAGAAGCCGAACTGTGTACCTGGGTAAGATAGACGAGAAACATACCTGTTTTTGGATTGGTCAATGAATTTACTTGAATGAGAAAATAAGACAAAAAAATGCGGAAATCCTTATTTCAACATTGACAATTAAAGGGAGAAACTGGGAAGTAAGATTAAAATCCAAACAACTTGAAGTATTAATCTGTGGACACAGCCTCATAAAGGAGGGTACTTTATGTAGTTAAGAAACCTTTACAATGAGAACTGCTGTGACTTGTTCTAAAAATCCCAAGTTTGGAAAACTGATCGGCAGGATATTAAAACTGAGGGATAAAACCAGGAAAAATTAAAACAAGTGAGTCTGAAAAATCAAAGACCAGAATCATTTCAGCTGATGTCTGTTGTATAAGAACTATTTGCTGAGTGATAGTTCCAAAGAAGGCTGCTCCTTTAAGAAAGAGGTCAGAGGAGTGTATATGCCTGTCGGTGGAGGGGAGGAACTGGGGTATTCGGAGGTCTTCACGGAATAAGGTTAGTTCCAACTTCGCTTTCCTTCCACTGTCAAACCGATTCTTCAGAACACAGAGAAGAAACAAAGGCAAACCAAGTTGGTTATACCTACATTAGGCAGCTCACAAGGGAAAATATACCAACAGTCTGACTGTGTGTACACAGTTGCTGACGTGTGTAGTTGTGATCTATTCACACTGTTTCTGCTGTCAACAATGTGCTTGGTTGGAGAAGATTAAATAGGACGGTATTTTCACTGGGCTATTGAATTCACTCCTGGGGATATCCTAGACACAGGCAAAGAACACAGAATCTAGAATGCTAGAAATATTTCTCAGTTTAATTACTGCACAAAGATCTTAGGGGCCCATCTCCAAAAGAGGATAATTCAAACAGGTGAGTCCATAATAAAATACAGACATATCCTTCACCATGGTGAACACTGCAAAGTCCTCAGGGTCGAGGACAAGTTTTTATTTAGCATTGTGTGTCTCGTAATACTTTATAATACAGACTTAAAAAATGATTCACGTTAGTATCTCGTTAAAGTTATAAGTAGGTATCTTTCTTAGATTATTCACGTACCAATTTCTGTAGGATGACAGAAAAGCTATATAGTCTGCAAATAAGTACATATTAAATCCATTTATTCCAATCAGCAACTGTTTAAATCAGTGTGCTAGCCGCATACCCATTGATTTGATGTTCCTTAACTGATATGCACTGTACTGTTTTATTACTGATTACCCTGTCATAAAGGATTATGACACCAACATAATTTTAAACCCTGTAAAACAATTTACTCAGGCCGCTTAAAAATATGTCCTCTCTCACCACAGAATTCCCATTCTAAGATTAGATAAAACATTGCAAATATTTTATCCTATTTAGGGGGGTCAATTAATTTGAAATATAACAACTAGCAAGTGAGTTTTAACAACTAGGTTGTGCCAGTAAAGAAAAACAGTGTATGTGTGTGCATATGTGTGTGTGTGTGTGAGCACACGCGTGTGTGCACGTGTGTTTGAAAGAGCTTTTGCTCCCCTAAAACTGGCAGCACATTTTTGAAAACCTGCTTCAAATAAATTGTTTTTGAAAGTTTGCACATTTTATCCTTTTACTAGATTGGAAATTTGGTGAAAAAATTATCTGTACAATACATTGCTTCTTGCATGCACCTACCCAAGCAAAATACCATACTTCAGTTTGGAACACTATTTGTGCCAAGACATTCCAAAAGAGTGAAATAATATTTTTCCTCATTTAAGTCTGCCCAGAAAAAAAATCTGGATTCTATGGAAAAGGTGCTTTGAGATAAACCACACTTTTTCAAGTCAGCACTGCTGAAAAAGTGCCAGGATAAGCTGCGGAACTTTGTACAGACAACTGGGAGAATAATATTTGGTATTTTCTTTCAGTTTAGAATTTCATGCCTTACTGTAGATGACATCTACATAACAGAAGTAACAGTGTAGCAGGCAGAATGCAGACAGCAGGCTCACTGACGCTGGCGTGCACACAGCCTACGAAAGCGGTGACTACTGTTTGGCGTGTGATACATGATTTTTGCGGTAGTCTTTGCACGTGGTGTAATTTCATTTACTGGACCATACACGTAAACATGGAGTGACACAGGTCTCTTTCAGATTTTTACTTGTTTGAGTTCAGTGAATGACATAAGCAAGACCACATTATCTTATGATTGCCTAAATTAAAAAAAAAAAATCAGGTATATTTTAGTACCCTGATTTGGGAACTAAGCTATCAGAGACAGTTCTTCACATTAATAAATGAAAATCAGAACACAAATATATTTTACACTAAACAAATATTTGGATATTAAACATTCTGGTACAGTGAACTTGGTTATTGCAATTACCAAAGTGGTGTCTGCGTAGTACGAACAAGTCTTGTGGCAGAAAACCATGAAAACGATCTATTTGGTCAATATCAAAGAGTGTAATTTCTTGTCTACCATCATTACTTTTGTCTATTCATAACATTTAATATTTAAGAAAACTTATAGAATAAGGTGTAAATAAGTATGTAAAATATACTAGGTCTTTCCGTTGTCAATTTTTAAAAACTTTACCAGGAAAAATAATAAAGTTGAACAATCTGTTTAACTTACTGAAGATAAAAATGTAATTTATTTGGAGAAAATTGTAGGTAAATGGCTCTTTTCAAAGGTGATTTACAGAGAGTATTTTTTCTTTATTTGCAGGTGTGAGAGAGTGTGCATAGATGTTTACCACTTGTATCCTGGGTATTAAACTTTTCTGAGCCTTTTTTCATGAGCCGATGCTGGTTACACAAGTCATCTACTCACTTTGTATGAGTGCTTTTCAGTGGTCAATGTCTATACATAGTATTCAGTCTACTAAAAAACTGGAAATAAATTTAACTTTTAAAAGGAAGTGTGGCGTTTTCAATAAGTAGTTTACAACTTTCTTAAATCCTCTACAGTACAAATTGATTTTCTCTGAACTGATTTTTTGTTGCAATTGTTATTCTTATTTTGGCAAGCTATGGACCCTGTTATCAGCTATAATTCAAATTTTCCTGAATAAAAAAGTGACATTTTATTATTGATATATCGCTGACATGGTTATTACTGCATCTGTTTCTATGACAATTCAATCTTATGTGACAGGTATGTAGATATTATCTTTATCACAGAACAAAATTTAATTTTCACCTATTCTACTATATACATACATGCTAAAACAATTAAACAGTAATTTAGGAGGCAGCAAAGTCTAGTGCTTAAGAGGAGGGGCTTGGGAACGGTTCATATGGATTTGGGTTCTGGTTCTGTTACTTACTAGCTGTGCATCCACAGAAAAGTTATAGAACCTCTCTGAGCCTGAGTTCTGTCAATGGAGATTTTAATAGCTTCCACTTGATAAGGCTGTTGTGAAAATTAAGATAATATATGCAGAGAACTTTGTATTGTGCCTTAGCACATAGTAAACACTTAAATAACAGGTACTATTAATTAATCTTTTTAATAAAGACAGTTTAAAAAGGACAAAATCATGAAGTAACTGGTATCTTTTAAGAGACTATGAAAAAAGAAAGAAATCTGACTTTAAGCAAAGCGTCTCCGGGCTGCCAATGATCTGTTTTCATAAGCCATGAGGTCCACTCTGCCCCAGTGACGCCAGGATAGGCCCCCTCATGCTCCACCGCCTTAAGATACACTCCCTTTGATGGGACCATTCTTCATGTGAACGGGCTAGATCCCAAAGAGGAGACAACTCCACTTTTGTGTCAAGAAGTTTTCTTATTCTTTGTCTCACGTAAACCCTGTGCTGGTATAGATGCACAGTTCCTAATCAAAATGTGATTCAGCTTTTTAGAATAAAGAGCACATCACAACTTGTCCTTATATATTTTGTGTTCCCTCATTAGTGATTTGATTCGAGCAACGTAAATTAATATTTTTTAAAGGGCAATGTAAATCTTCGTATAATCTGCTCATAAGTTCGGAAATACAAGTCACTTTTACAGTAACTACTTGGGAACTAAGACATTTAAATATCTTACTTTACATGCATATCACGATCCTTATAGTGCAATTTTGCTGAAAATTTTTCATTTTGTTTTTCATTATGGAATGTATTGAGCAGACTTAACAGGATATGTATCGCTTATGTTTAACCACACGCTTTCTGTGCATACATATATGTTAATTTTGGATAGAATGATAATCATTCAGCACCATAACAATTAAACAGCTGTAACCTGTCTCATGTGTTAAGTGATGGAGCTGCGGGCAAGATCCAGAAACAGATGGTCTTACCCACCCATGCTTAATGTTAAAGACTTTTTAAAAAAAGAGGTGTTGACAAATCAGAACAAGGAGGCATAGTTTTAATGCAAATCGGTCCATTTGCAATGGAGATTACCCTAAAAACGAATTTGGTGTATAGGAAAAAAATTAAGCTCTGTTGTTAAAGGAAGACATTATATTCCATTTGGATCTAACAGATTCCCCACCAACATAATTATTTACTAATTTCATTCAACCAACAGGGTTTAATGGAAAGGCAGTTGGCAAAGTATTCATATTTATGGACCTCCTTTGACTGCTCCTTAATTTATCCAAGGCACATGTCTGTTAAACTCCAGAAATAATAGCCATATTAGAGGCAGCTGTTTTCCAGCTTCACTAAAGAGGCACTCAAAGAAGAGAGGGTCAATGAACCCATCATGGAGAAGAGTAACAGAAAAAAATCGGCTCTAGTCACACGGTCATCTGTGAAAATAATATGTTAAATATGAAAAGGGAGAAAGGCCATGGCTTTTGTACGGACTAACACGGTAACTTGTATTTTAAAAACAGGTAGGTGGAAAAGGAATGGTTTAAGATGAAAAGAGGCTCTTTTCAACTTGTCACATTCAAGAAATGACAGAGAGAAATTCTGCCACTGAAGAATACTAAGGTACCATTGCGGGAAGGAATAATCACATTCCTTAAAATTGTAGGCTTAATTCTTCCGCGCTTACATGAAACTAAATGCAAAGTTCTGATTTTTTATTTACTCCATTAGGGTAATAAGGATCTCTGCAGATAGTGAACATTACTTAAAATCTACATGAACACTTCACTAGCTGGCTGGTAGTCTATGGTTACCTGGCTTGCGTCTGGGGAAGAATGTGACATATTTATAATCTGGCCCTAGTCACGATCCTTCTCTTCCTAATGCTGTGAAATAGCTGCTAACATGTTATTTTGCACCTGGTTTCACTCCCAAACGCCTTGGACCTAAACTTCTCAATAAAAGGCTTCTGATGAACTTGGCAAGATTTAAAAGGAGCATCTTTCACCTTTATTTCTGGTTAAATTATACAATATATCCAGTCAATTGAGCTTTCAAACCTCCTCTATACTAGATTTGGTGGAAATTAAGGTCTTAGATGATTTTTAAAAGATGCAAATCAATGAGGTGTTCCAAATTGAAAAAGATACTCTAGTATATTAGTAAAGGAACACAATGGCAGGCTTTTAATAAAACAATACGATATAAATTTGACACATAACTGGCTTTTATTCTGATATCCTATCTCTTCATAAACTTTTTAAACTATGGCATATAACATTTTAATTCAAAGGAACAGATTCAAAAATTTCTTTTGGATAATAATTATAATTTATAAATTGTTTCCCTAAGACACAGAGCACTTACATAGTAACTTATTTTGAGAGACTTAAAAAAACTAGCTAGAAAACCACTAAATTCATGGTGGGAAATAAACACAAGATAGTAAGAAAGGAAGGAATCAGACTTATCAAGACTAAAGAAATCAGGTATACTTCAATGACACCTAAATGATCATAAAACAATACAAATAATCAATATTTTCTTATACTGCTCCCATTAGAGAAAAATGACAGTAGATTTAACGTTCCTTTTTTTTTTTTTTTTTTTTTTTTCTGAACACATTGCCTCTAAAGCCAGTAGGCCTCACCGTCAGCTGAGTAGGAATAAGGTTAATTTATAGTAGCTCTTGGGACCCAAGTTACACCACAGGAAGCAGACTGGAGGGAAAATTTGTGCACAAACAACCACCACAGGATAGAATCCTTTATCACATGACCCTAAAGTATGTCAAGCATATTTCTTCTAAAGAACTCAAAACTCTCATCCTCATAGGCTATGTGTGAATCACCTAAATGGAAAGATCTAGGTTAAATCCAGACATACCCACAAAACAATTACGTACATGCAGAACTGACTTCTGGGAGTCCTTAAAAAATGTCCCTTTTCTAAAGTATAGAACACATGTAACATTTCCCAAAACAATGCAACTGTCACTGAAATTTACCTCTCAGTAGCACTCCTGCCATGTGAGAACACAGTCTCAACTTCAGGCTGCTGCCTCTCTTTTTAGTAAGGATAAATCACAGCATGAAGAACCAGACAGACAACAGTGGCACTCAAATACCTGACGTCAATAGCTAAAGGTGTTTAGGTACATTCACTCCCATTCTTAGGCGTAAAGAAACTGACGCCTAGGGAAATAAATCGTCAACACAATGAAAGAACATTTATCAGGACAGCTCTGGGGACTATGGATTTTACTGACGGTCACACAGCAAATAAGGTGCAAAAGTTATGTGAAGATTCTAATTCAAACTTTCCCCAGGATTTGTTTGATTTGAGAATGTAATTCTAATGAGGCTCTTGGGACATGATGGGACTTGTGCAGGTACAAATTAAGGGAGGAAGGGACGCTGCAAAGTTAAGGTTGCAAGGCACTTCCCAGAAAGACGAGTCAAAACTAATAACCACTCTGAAGCTTTAGAGGATATGGATTGTCAAAGTTAGTAGAGATTCAGAGTGATTCAAAAACTTGGACAGGGATTTCCCTAGTGGCGCAGTGGATAAGAATCCGCCTGCCAATGCAGGGGACATGGGTTCGATCCCTGGTCCAGGAAGATCCCACATGCTGAGGAACAACTAAGCCCGTGCGCCACAACTACTGAGCCTGCGCTCTAGAGCCTGCGAGCCACAACTACTGAAGCCTGCACGCCTCGAGCCTGTGCTCCACAACAAGAGAAGCCACCGCAATGAGAAGCTGCGCACCGCAACGAAGAGTAGCCCCCGCTCGCTGCAACTAGAGAAAGCCCGCGCGCAGCAACGAAGACCCAACGCAGCCAAAAATAAATAAATATATAAAAAACAAAAAAACTTGGACATACTGTATTATGGCTTAATATATGATGGAAACAGTCAAACTTTATAAAGTTTCAAATTTAGGCCAGTGGATTTGTTTTTTGTTGGTTGATTCCTCTCTCAAAGGTTACTGAACACTGAATGAAATGACTACTTTAGCTTTAAGTGCAGATCTGCCATTGTTGGCAATGCTGGGCTGCAGCTAATGGAACCCACCGGTTTCATGTCCTTTGATGCTGAAATCGGTACATGTAAAGAAAAACAAACTAACACAAGCGCAGCCTGGGCGCAGGCTCAGTAGTTGTGGCGCACGGGCTTAGGTGCTCCGTGGCATGCGGGATCTTCGCAGACCAGGGCTTGAACCCGAGTGCCCTGCATTGGCAGGTGGATTCTTAACCACCGTGCCACCAGGGAAGTCCCAACACACCTCTCATTATCCAAACACTTCTTCATAAAAATGAAACTAAATGGAACATGGTGACATTGACTAGTGAAATAAACACTATCTGTGATAGTTTAAAAAACCCTGAAACCCTGTAGAGAGAGGGCTGACAACCTAACAAAATAAGGTCTCCATTACTCAGAAAGGCCAGAGAAGCTAGTTGTGCATTTTCAGAAGAGAGGAGATTAAGCGACCTCGTTAAAAAAAATACCAATTCTGAGGGGATTACAGAGGAGAAAGCACTGTATATAAAGCTGTTAACTGAATAAACCAGACTCAAAGGAAAAAAATAATATTGAGAGGCTCCAAATGGATGCAAATGTAATCTCAAAGGAAGAAACTGACATCTAAAAATCAGCCTGGTTTTCAGGACATCGGTGATTCTCAATGAGCTCTGAAGGGGGTCTTCCACAGTTCCCTTAGGAATCGCTAGCCTCTCGGTCACATGAAATTACTTACAGTCACTGGGACTGCAGAGCAGGAAGGATCTTAAGAAGTTCTCCTTTTTTGCACACTTCATGGGAGGATTTTTAGCCTGTCTGGATTTTCACGGCCAACCAAGTCAGCTAAGGGGAATTTCCTCCTGCTCAACTCTATGCCTACTGCGTTTTGATGACCCACCTTCCACCCCGTATGACAGATCACGAGGCATCTCTGTCCACACTAGTGTGGACTTAGTGTGTCGGGAAGTGGAGGGGAGAAGCTGTTCTTGGAACCAGCATGCACACCTGTTTTCCTGCCGGCTAATTCCGCTGCATTAGGATAAGAATCAGTAGGGAAGAACCAGCCACAGTAAACTTTTTTATTAATTTCAGTCTAAATACTCTAGCAACAGGAACAATAAGTAACATCCCTACGGTGTTTGCTTTCTGCCAGCTAGTGTTCCAAGTGCCCTTCTACATGTTTTAGGTCATCAACCCTCTCATCAACTCTAGGAGGTAGGTACTATTTTCATTCCCACTTTGGAGATGGGCAAACTGAGGCACTGAGAGTTTAAGTGATTTTCCCCAAATCACACAGCTGTCAAGTAATAGAGTTTGGAACACAGGCAGATCCAGCTTCTGTGGGGTCTGAAATTATACAAATTGGGGGGCTCTCTTTAAGAAAAAGAATCCCAAATTATAAATATGAAATTAGGTACAAATTGAGTCATTATTTAGAATGAGACAAGAAATCACAATAAATTATAGTTTTTAAGCTGATAAACACCACAAACATCAGAAAAAAATCGCATTTTTTATTATTAAGTGCCTGACATTTCCCTAATAAACACTTTTTTTTCTATAATTTTTGGGCTACATTTACTTTGCCTCCTTATAAGACAATGGTTTTATAATATTTTTTATAGAGAGCATAGACAGATAATTCAGTCTTTTTTCAATGTGATTGTTTAATATGGTTTTCATTATTGATAATTTAGAAAGTTTCATTTGGCTTCAAAATTTGTTATTAGTAATGTTATGCAAATTTTGGGCATTACTGCCAAATTTGGGAAGACTTTATGGTGTAATAAACTAGGCTTAAATACTCTGTGAATTGGTGACATTCATTAGCCACTTTGTTGTGATGGCATCCTAGAATATTACGAGTTTGATAACATCTTCGTCAATATCAGTATTTCATGTCATATAAGCCCTGAATCTTTTCCTGGTATGTTCATATGATTCTGTGGTACACTGGGATGCATAATGCACGTGACTTCACACACTGATGAACTCAATTTTGCAGTACTGCTATAGGTTCATGCCTTAAAGATACAAGAATTCTGATAAATTCCTCAAAAAAGAAATAATCATCAAAAGAGAAAATTAGGGCACGTTTATAACTGTGTAAGTTCCATCATCAAATATATTGCTGACGAGAGAAAACCCCCATTTGGATTGGGCATTTTACAACATATCTGACGGCAGGAAGAATTTTCCAGAGACGGGCTTCAGTTTCCATACGTTTCAAACCTTATTTCCGCTCCACTACCTATTTTCCTCTGGTGTGGGGCTCCACAGGACAAATTCATATCTTCCTATCATCTCTGACCCTGTACTTTGATGTCCACTAGGTGAGTCAGTGGGTGGCAGGAATAGCCCCGGATGGCTAGCACTAAACAATCACAGATGGCAATGATTTCACACCTCACAAATACATCCAATTAAATGGAAACTAAACGCATCCCCAGGGGAAGTTCTCCTTAGCTGAATACTCAAAGTGCCTACAGCCACTCCAATGCCACCCTACACAAGGAAAAGTGTGAGGGAGAGAAGTTGGGAGTGGAAAGAGACCAAGGTCCTAAATGATTTGCAACATATGACCATATAAATCCATGGTCCCCTTATAAGATCCTAGAAGGGGCCTGTGCAAGTGAGGGGCCCTGATGCTTAAGCTTCACCAGTTTCACAGTAAATATGTCAACGGCGTCATCAGCGACCCAGACAGGTGGCACTAGAGACCCCTTTCTTAACCACTGTTAATACACGACGCTGACAGGTGTGAAGCCAAATGCCTCCTAAGCTATCATTTGTGGGTGTAATGTGGTACCCTACCCTATAAGCACTTGTTAAGGGGGGAATCATAAAGTTTAAAATGGAAGAAGATAGCTTTAGAATTTCCATATTCTATATTATTATGAATGTGATTCCCAATTTGAGAGCATTACAAAAGTCACAACGAGTATCGATCTTGTAATCTCTTAAGTATATTATCAGAGAGGTCTTTTTTTTTTTCAAAAATGTCACCTATTGTTTAATTTAACCGCTAAAATACTATTCTTTCACCACTATCCTGAGATAAGAATTAGAACACCAATTCTAAGCCATATCCACACTGGTACAATTCTGATCTCTTTTTTACGCCCATACTGTTTAACTGATGACTTCCCCAGCTGTGTGTATTTCATTTTCAATTTCTCATCTCCAGCACCCCTAAGCCCAGAGCAACCGTGGTGGTTTTTATTAGAGGTGTGCTGAGTACTATATGTTGAACTTTTGTCTGAACAAACAAAGCATGTCTTCGTGATTATTAATGATCTTGTTTCCCAATGTGCTAAAGAATTAGAATAAAAACAAACAGACAGTCTTTTGTAGCTTAAAGGAATAAGGATTTCCCCTAGGCCAAATTTCCATTTGAATTGCCTGAAAGTACAGGAAAATCAATGTAGCTCAATAAACGACTCTGTTTGAGACATAACTAGAAGAAAAATATCACAATAGACTCCACCTGTCTTTCATCACCGTGATTTTAAAACCGCCATCCCAAACATATTAACCTCTTGTTAAGCCATAGTCAGTATGAGACTAGGTCACACTTTATAACAATGAAATGGAAATTACATTAACTCCTTAAAGCAAATTCGTTGATTAGCCATTTTGTTTTACCTTTTTTTTTTTTTTAAAAAAATTTCAGCACCCAAAACGTTGTCTGGGTTACAGTTTGACTCATGTATACTCAACAACAAAATAAAAACTCTAGTGAACACTGCTAGGCACTTTAATAAGTGATTTACATTCTGGCATTTCACTTGATCCTAACAGCTCTGACATACATAATATTTACCTATGAGAAAACACACTCAGGGAGGTTAAATGACTTGCACACGGTCATACACCAAGTAAATGACGTCGCAAAGATTCAAATTCCAAAAGCTCTTAGACATGAGATACTCTGCTTCAAAATCTCATATGATAGGTATGATTATAGCCACTTTACACTGGAGAAAAAAAAAACACCTGAGACTAAGAACAGTTAAGATAGACCTTCTAAGTGAATAAATCATAGAACTGGTTGGGAAATATATCTTTTTTAAAATTCCAAAGCCCATGCTTTTTCTTATTATGTTACACTGACTTTCATGAAGAAGTAGTATTCAATTATCACAGGTGAGATGATCAATAGTTGCTTAATGGATAAAAAAATGCATAAATTAAATGAAACGTAACTGAGGCACACAAATGCCACAGGAAAAATAAAAATGGAAGTTAAATGAAATTGAGAATAAAAAGGGAACCCCATGTTTAAATCTAGTAATTTTTCAATTAAGCAGAAATTATCAATACATTCTCAAATATCAAGAGTCCTCAAGGGGTCATCGGATTAGGACACGGCTCAAGAGGATGCAAAGTTAAAAACACTCCTCTCCTAAAAACATTCCTCTAACTCACAAAAATGAAAAAACAAAAAACAAAAAAACCCAACTCCCAATGTTTCACACCTAAATAATTATGATATTGCTAATACTTATTGGAATGGAGATTCGAAAATTTCTTTGGGATCTTGTTCCAGGATTTAAATATGTTTCCAACCTAAGGTTCTTCATTATGTCCAACCAACTTTTAAACAACTGAAGCCCCTTTTCTCCATTTGTGTCTGTGGGGAAATGGGAAATGCTGGTCAGCCTCCAGAAGAGGGTTCGCCATCCACAGACAGAGATCTGAGACTTCCTCACCTTTGTAACAACCCTCCATGTAGATAACAAGCAGCTGTTATTCAATCTCCCTCTTCCCCACCCTTGAGGTCACCGTCTCATCTACAGCCTTCCCTGCTCTCCAATACAAGTAGATGCCTGTAGGGGCAACTTTTCTCCAGCAATTGCTAAAAAGAATATTTCCTGGAGAAGGTACAGGTTAATAATACTCAAAATTTGGTACTTAGGATTTATCATTGCCCAGGATATTTAGTTAGCGTTGCACTTTTACGGATTCTGCCTCCAAACATGAGCTCCGTAGAGGCTGGCGTGATATTTATGTTGCTTCTGCGCCCCATTAATTCCAACCACAGGCCAATCAGATAACTGGCCCCTCTCTTCCTAAGCAAGAAGAAAAGAGAGAGCCAAACCAACTGAGTTGCCTTTGCGTGTTTACAGATTCCGGTTCCAGTTAAATACACTACAAATGGTGAGCTTACTGAATTAGGCCAAGTATCTCCCAGTTCAGAGATCAGACCTTGAACCACCACAGCTCTCACAGTACAGAACTGTTTAAGCTTTTCCATACAGAAATGCCACAATAACATTCTAATTATGTCAACTATTATTTAGAAACCACTTACTTATATTTCACATTTTTAAACTAGCTTCTGGATCCTCTAAATGTTCGTATGTCTTTCCGATCTTATGAAAAACAAAGATAGGAGCATGAGTATGACAATCATTTGGCCAATCACGGAACGTTCGCTTACGAAGGATGGCGTTGTGCTAGTTGAGCACCTACACCAGTGCTGTTTGTTAGTACTAAACCTGCCAGTAATCATCGCTGGTGCTCATGTGATGCGGTTCAATCACGAGCACCTACACCAGTGCTGTTAGTACTAAACCTGCCAGTAATCATCGCTGGTGCTCATGTGATGCAGTCCAATCATGAGCACCTACACCAGTGCTGTTAGTACTAAACCTGCCGTAATCATCGCTGGTGCTCATGTGATGCGGTCCAATCATGAGCACCTACACCAGTGCTGTTAGTACTAAACCTGCCAGTAATCATCGTTGGTGCTCATGTGATGCGGTTCAATCACGTAACTTCTCTTTATTTACGAAAGGGTCCAACGATCGTAAGTGCGTTTTGGGGAGGAAGGGAGAAATATTCATTTTAATCATAGTACAGCTAAAGGTGGATTTCCCCTTGTTTCATTTTTTTATCTGCATACATCACTAGTCAAAGTCTAACTCAAGAAGAAAGAAGGACTTGGGACAACAAACCTGAGGACGAATATGCCGAATTCGCTGAATACATGACTCATAAGGAGAGGAAAGTATAAACACGCTAATAAAAATATCAGGATGGAATCCCTTCAGGGCAGTGGGTGCTCAGTGAATACTCTAAACTCATAACCTATTTTACTCTCAAAATGCCCATGGTTTTATGAAAGCATGAAAACTTTATGAAGACAGTAAGATGACTAATGAAGAATATTCTTAGCTCTCTGTTGGGGACTTTTGTTTGCTTCTAACTGTTTAATTTCTCCTCCATCTCTCTTTCAATTAACCTCCCTGTTTGTATGCAATGAGATGGCACATAATATGGAGAAAGGAAAAAACATCTTGCGGATTTATGAGCATTCTTCCATAAAGTGAAAGCTCCTTTCAGCCAGATGCCTAACTGTTGACATGGAGAGGAAATGAACAGAAGAGTAACTCTCCTGAATGAGAAAACACACTGTAGTTTCCTGGGCTGTTTAATCAGTGGCTCACAAAGACCTCCTTTTAAAGGACCCCTGAGACTTCACTGTGGAGATACACACAGGTAGGAAGTAGACAGGGAAAGGCAACTGGATCTCTGTATGCAAAAAATTTGGAATAACTACTTCTGAGAGTACAAAAGAGCAAAACAAGGACTTAAAGGTTCTCTACATCTTGTAAACGGTTCACTTCAAAGATTTATTTTTAAATGACACAGGTCCTTTACTTCCACGCTGTTACTCATACGGAGTATAAAAGCAACAAAATAAAATGAAACAACAGAAAACGGAATTATTAACAACCACAGCAAGACACGTTAAATTATAATAAAAGGACCTGCTACTAACAAAAATCCCGTTTGTTCCCAGACAACTGGAAAGTGGTTCAAGAACAGCCCTCCATGGGAAATTAACCATGTAATATTACCAAGGTCAATGAGGACACCCAGAGAATGATTTGTTTGGTGACTGCTGGTTGGCAAGTTAAAGCTGCTCGCGGATGACTTTACAGTACACCTCCCTGTTTGCCAAGTTATATACACAAGTGTGGGTTGTACTTCCCAGGGTACAAAGAGTCAAATATATAACATTTTCCCTCTAGCTAGAATCAGTTCACTTAGGAGGGGGGTGCTGGGGTCATGAACTACGATGGTGTGTGTTTAGAGGCATGTTGTTCCTGCCCTGCCTCTCGTGTGCGTGCACTCTGGGATTGCAGCATGATGTCCTTTGGCCACAGGGCTATCACATTGCCCTCTGCATGTCCGCAGAAAATACGCAAGTCGTGCCTGTCAACCGTTTTCTGCCTTACTGTAGCAGCTCCCAAGTGCGGCTCACGTGAACAACAGGCCGTCACCGCCCTGCGGCGCCTCCCTTAAAGAGGGAGGAGGGGAAAGCGACATCCGGGTCAGGTGCTGGGGATGAACACTCCGCCAGCGCCTTGCACGTGCTCGTTTGCAGTTTACCCAGTAGGACTGCAGGCTCCCCAGGTGTTGGCAGCGGCTCACCTTCAACAGGCGACACCGCAGGTATGTTTCACAGGTAAGAGTGAACATAAAGGCCTGACCTTCAGGCGTCTGCAGGGCTGGCCCTCGGCCAGCATCTGGAAAGGTGGTTGGTCCCTATACTGACGAGGTTATTTCGCGCACCCGCAGCGCTAAACATCTGCTTTTCTTTGGAGAGCCTGGAATTTGGATGGCTGTGGCTGACAGAGCTACCTCGTTGAGCGGCCCCAATAAAAACCTTTCAACTCTCAACCTCAAACGGGCGGAAACACTGCACATATGTTGCTGCATTTCCCTGCGGGAGAACGGGGCATGGTTCTTGTGACCTCTCCTGGTGGGAGAGAAGGAGCCTGGAAAACCTGGACGTGGATTCCTGCAGACACCACCTGATGAGTCTTTCCCCTTTCTGGAAACGTCTATAGCCCTGGGCACGACTGTGCCGAGTCCTCTGCGCCCTTCCAGCGGATCACCACATGTCGGGGGTGGGGGGTGATAGTGGGACACCTGAGACAGATGATTTGAAAAGAGCCTTCCTGGAAATTCTGCAGAGATACAGTTTGTGACAGCTTATAAAATGTAAGTGATTTCAATTTTCCTGCGGAAAAAAATCTTGGCTAACCAATGCGTTTTTTTAAAAAAAAGTGAAGTACATAAACTTAAGAGATGCATCGGAAGAAGAAATCCTTTACGATATCAAGACTCGACCAACAGCTTTATCAAATTTTACCCTACGGACATAAATGTGGAGAAACACCATTCCTCAAGTTACGAGATTTTTGAAGGACTGCGCCATTTCTAATTAATACTGCACCTGTACACTGAAGGGAGGTAGCACGGTATTACTTACTTCTGCTGTATTTTCTTTAAATACACGCTTTCCTTTCAGTGACTCAAACGGTGAAAGCAAAGGCACTGAAGACCTTGAAAATATGGAACTAGTAGGTATGTTCTGGGTGCTTTTGTATCCAGGCTAAATACTATTTATGTGCTAAGACTTTGATCTTAAACACCTATTTGATCGTCTTATTTAACCAACAGATGTGCTAGAGCATCATTGTATATTAAGAAGTGTTGAGCATATAAATCTGTGAAGGAAAAACTAGATTGGTGCATTTTATTCTACTTTCTTCCTCATGGTGCTACAGGATAAAGTCGTAAAAACTCCAGCCTCCTTTCAGAGACTCAAATAGATGGACAGGTGCTAAGACGCGTGATTCTGGAATCTACAGGAGCCCCAAAGGCTACATACTGGGAATCTCTTTCTTAACATAAAAAATACTGCCGTTACACGGTGGCAGTATGGAACACGACACAGGCATATTCAAGGAGAGCTGATCTGTAAGACATGAAGTCAGCCTCATGCGAGTCACTCTCGGCGGCCGTCCCCCCGCACCATGCATAGAACGTTCTTACGCTTGATACTTGAGACAGCGGTTCTGAAAAGAACTGGGCTGCCTTGGGGACCTGAGACCCTTCTTTAGTGGTCTCTCCTTCTGAAGACAGGAGAGGAAAAGCTAACCGGGGTCGGGGCGGGGGGGGGAGGAGCTTTCCCGGGGTGAGAAGCAGCCCCGCGGGGAGCTCGCAGGTCCCACGCGGGGCGGGGCGCGGCCGGGCGCACGCGGGGCGCACGCGGGGCGGGGCGCACGTGGGACTGGGCGGGGCGGGGCGGGGCGCACGCGGGGCGGGGCGCACGTGGGACGGGGCGGGGTGCACGCGGGGCGGGGCGGGGCGGGGCGCACGCGGGGCGGGGCGGGGCGGGGCGCGGCCGGCCTACCGATGGTACAGTGCTCGCCGTTCCAGCCCTGGCTGCATTCGCACTTGCCGTCCCTGCAGGTGCCGTGCTCGGCGCAGCGCGGGTGGCAGGCTCTCTGGGTGCACGCTGGGCCCGTCCAGCCTTCTTCACAGCGGCAGGCGCCCCCCATGCAGACGCCGTGCGAGCCGCAGTCCGCGGAACAGATCTCTGGGGGGAGAAAGAGAGGAAGCCGGGCAGGAGAGGAGAGCAGCGGCGAGTGAGACGGGGAGCGAGGGAGAAGCGCTTCGTCTCGGCTCAGCGCGTGACCAGGTGAAGAACAAAGTCGCTGAGCACACGTACGAAAGCATTTACCCACTAAGGAGATGGCAGCATCGAGGGCCAGGCGCGATAGACGTAGTTTGCTTTCTTTGTTCCATTTTATATGCTGCCACGATTGGGCGTGAAATGCACATGATAGTTACGTTATACACAATTTTCTGTATTATATATGTGCTCACACACACACGCTACTAACAAAACAGAACAAATGATTCATCAGGACAGGAAACTACGTACGCACACATACCTGTTTCCAGGAGTATCTTTCGACAGCCGGGAACACAGGCACACATACATCAAATTGATATAAAATTTACGAAATATTTCAGTGTCTGTGTATGTCAGGTATCTAACAGGAGTTAGGTTTCACCCATAGAGCAAAAACTGAAAAGGGGTTATTTTTAATCCCATGGTTTAATTTTTTTAAATGTTCAGAAACTTCCACTGAAAAGAATCTATTATAAAAAAAGGGTAAAAAAAAAAAAAAGAATCTACTTTAGTATGCACGTTAGCTTGCTCCTGACACAGAGACGTGCTGGTAAATAAAAGAAGCTGTTGTTTTTCCTATTAAGTATATTTGTACTGTTGACAGATGAAAGTTGCTAAGCAAAACAATAGTAGAAAACCGGTTTAATAATATATAGAACTGCCGGCTCTGGCATTTGCAAAGCAAGGATTTTCAATTACTAGAATTACTGAAAAGGGCACAAGGGACCAAAGGACTTTAAGAACGGTAACAACAGGTTAAGTCGTTAAAATAGAATTCAGGCGTCTGAAATAATTTTTTTCTTAAAAAACTTTCTTAGAAGCTTTATATGACTAGAACCAATTGAGAGAGAGAGACAGACAGACAGAGAACTTTGAGGGGTATTTTAATTTTCACTCTTCACATATAAAGTTAAATAAAATGAACTTTTTTCTTAAGATTGGAAGACTATTGTTTAGTTTTGGTTTTCTTTCAACAGTAAAAACCTGAGATCGTTTCTGACAGACAAAACGACTACAGCTGAAGTTTAAAATTAAGAAACAGTCACTGTTTATGTAGTCACATGATCACATGTTCCCCATTCATTGACCAAATAAAACACTTCTCAGACACTGGAATTCACAGGGCTGCAGACTTTTAGACACCACATCCAGGCTCAGTGAGAGTTGTAACATTTCTTGTAAACAAGAGCCAGGACTTTGAACTGCAGGAGAGTGGTATGTGGTTTTTTTCATGCCACATTTTCTATCTCCTTTGAATTAAATTTTTGATTAAAAGATCCAAGATGGTTTGATTAACTTCAGAGGAACAGAATGTCACCTCACCTCCAGAAGTGCAAGGTTTCTTTCTGAGGTTCCCTTTTTTATTCAATCGAATCAATTTTTCATTAGGGTGAAGGTGTTTATCAGCGTTTAGCACACTCGCTTTGAGCAAGCTGCGTCAATCTTTGTAATGAACTTATTAATTAGAGTTAATTTAATTGAAGTGGAATTGAAGGGCTAATTAATGGACAAACTGCTGCTGAAGAGAGAGGAAACCTCTGTTGCTTTCAAACCTATAAACTTTCTGATGGAAATAATTCATTTCTTCTCTTTCAGCAGCTTAACCAAATGTTTCTTCAGGTGTAAAATCTGCTCTCTTATTGAATTTAGATCTCTGAAGGTCATTTCCACAACAACAAAAGAGGCAGCTGGTAAAGTGTTTTGCTTTAGGATTCAATAGGTTAGAAATTCCAAATTCTACTGCAAGTAAACTTTTAAGTCACAAATGGAAATTAACAACGGTGTTTTTGTAAACTTTCTATGAGAACGTGCAGACAAATTGGAGGCATGTGAACCCAGATGTTTTCACAGGATGACTATATGCCTATTTGAGACCTTTAATAATTCTAAGTGAGTTTTCTGTCTTTTGGCAGCTAATAGCAAAGTTTAATGACGTTTTTTTCTGTGCTTAATTACCTTCTCCCAAAGAAGCATACTGTGTTCATTATTCAACTCTCTATATTGAGAGTTTAACATGTGTTAAGTGTGTATTTTGCGTTAGGGATTTAAAGATGAATAGGATGAAGACCTTCACTCATTATGTCTAAGTGGTCATTTTGTATACAGGTAAAATTAGATTTTCAGCTAGCAAAATAATTACATCAGTATGAAAAAAATCAGTCTAAATATGTAAAACAGTGATATGTAATTTTGGCAACCGATTTAATCTTTTAATTAACATTTATATCCTTTTTTTTCCCCGCTATTTATAGCAATACCATTTTATGAAGAAGACCAAATTAACTTTTGAGCTATTTAATATCAATTACAAACCATCCTTTATAAAATAATTCTGGTAATGTATTAAGTAACTTTATATGAAACAAAAATGGGGCTATTTCGTTATTCCTTGCCTACTTGGGTAACTGTGGGAAACAAACTAGAATGACAATATTTCAAACAAGTATTATTTTATAGCTAGTATTATTATGCCTGTTTCACTGATGGAGGCATAAGAGGCCTGAATCAAGTAACTGTATACAAGTAATTATATCTATAAACTTTAATTGGATTTTTACATCTTTAACATAGAAGCTGGAAATGTAAATAAAAACTCAGAAGAAAGAGCTAAATGCCTATTTTGCTCTTGCAATTATATTTTTTAAGTGGAGGACAAAATGAGTTAATGTGTTATTTATTTTAAATAAATTTATTTATTTATTTATTTTTGGCTGCGTTGGGTCTTCGTTGCTGCGCGCGGGCTTTCTCTAGTTGCGGCGAGCGGGGGCTACTCTTGGTTGCGGTGCGCGGGCTTCTCATTGCGGTGGCTTCTCTTGTTGCGGAGCACGGGCTCTAGGCACACGGGCTTTAGTAGTTGCGGCACGCGGCCTCAGTAGTTGTGGCTCGCGGGCTCTAGAGGGCAGGCTCAGTAGTTGTGGCACGTGGGCTTAGTTGCTCCGCGGCATGTGGGATCTTCCCGGAGCAGGGCTCGAACCCGTGTCCCCTGCATTGGCAGCTGGATTCTTAACCACTGCGCCACCAGGGAAGTCCCCATGTGTTATTTGAAAGAATGCCACATGCCCATGCTTGATAAACCTTGGTTGGTGATGATTTCTTAAAACTCTTTAGTGAGACACTCAAGGCCCTCTATAGTGCAGGCCCCAATTTAGGTTTTTACTTATGTATCCTTTACTCTTTGCCAGCTCTAACAGTCACGCGTTTTCTAACCACAGTCTCTGGTTTTCCAAGCTATCTGAATCAACTCACATTTCTGTGAAGCAGTAATAAGCATATTGTAAACCCTGGTTGCCTCCAACAATGTATGGCCACAAGATGAGGGAAGCAGAGGAAAAGGAGGGACGGAAGAAAGAGAAAAGGGGAAGGGAGGAGAGGGGACGAGAGAGGGGAGGAAAAGAAAGAAGGAAAAAGCAATGTGAGAGGGAGGGAGCAGGAAGAAAACTCATAAACTGTTTCTTTAACTAGGATATCTACTTATGGGTTCGGCAGAAGTTTTCCATCAATACCACAAATTAGCCTATGTAAGACTTTCTTTAGTTTGGGCTTCTGAGATTCAATGTGTAATAGGTGAAGAGCGGCCCATGAATCTTTCATGCTGATATTGACTCATAGGGCAGCAAACCTGTTACCCAAGTTCCTCAAAATGCCAAGAAAGAGTGATTTGTAAAAACTACCAGTCTTTTTTTCCTCCCTTAAAATAAGCATGTTAATTAGCTACTAGCAAGATTTCATTTAGGTTTATGCCATTAGGTTAATAGATATCATTTTCATTTCATAAATTTCACATTTGGGGAACCATATCCAATCAATACTTTTATGTGGAAGCGCCTCTGAAGTGATGAGGAATTAAGTACGATGACCTACAATCAGCCTTTATTATTCGACCACCATAGCTATCACCAATGCCACCACCACTCCTTCTATTAATGGCTAACACTTATGGAGTACTTACTATGCATAAAGCCCTATTATAAGTGCTTTTCACATACTAAGTCGTTTACTCCTTACAACAATTGTATATAAGGTAGCACTATTATTGCCCCATTTTACAGATAAACTGAGGCACAGAAGTTACATAACTTGTCCAACAGCACACAGCTAGGAAACAGCCAGTCCTAGATCGGAACCCAGGCAGGTCAGCTGCAGAATCCCTGTTTCTTAACCACTTACTGTTAAACAGCAGGTGTTCAGAGGGCAACAGGTGTGGGCAGGGTTAAGAGTAGACAGATTCCTTCGCTGAATCCAAGGCTTCTGCACGATGTTTTTATTTACCTGACAGTGCTCATAAAATCTGTCCTTTTTCTTCCCCCTCCTCCCACTCCTCCCCCTCTCCTTCTGTTTATCCTCTTCCGCTTTCCCTTTTCCTCCTCCTTCTTCTCTTGTCCTCATTATTCCTCCTCTTCTCTTCCTGCTTTTTAATTTATTTTTGCTCAGTTGGCCCAAACAGAAGTCGTCACCTTCTCCACCTCTCGCGCGCCTCCCACTGCGGCGCCTGCGTCCCGCCGACTCAGTGGTTCTCACCTCTTCCCGACCTTCTCGCCTCTTTCAGAGACGTGAACATCGACCCCAATCTCCCCTGCCTCAGACGTTCAGCTCTTCTCACCCTATTTTATGTTCTGTTTTTTCAGCAAGGCCTGTCTGTTTTGCCTTTACACGTCCCTCAGTTTATCCTTTTCGTGTCCACTAGCTCCAAGGGACTGTGCCCCCATCCCTTCGCCCTCCTGGGAAAGCTCTCCGCGGTGTCTTCTAGTTCTCAGCTTTCCCTGTCCTCTCTGGCGTCTGATCCGTGGGGTAGTTCTGGAACACTGTTCTTGTCATATCAGGGGCACCATTATTGTCAGTGAATTCTCCATTGTCTAAACCATCGTTCCTAAACTGTGTGCCTCATAGTTGGGCCCAACTCAATTTTCACCTCCAAATACTCTGTCGTCACTGTCCCCTGTATATAATGATATCCTCACAGTTGTGCCTTTGGTAATGGTAGCAGCAGCAGTAGTAGTAGTAAAGCTGGTGGCAGCTGTGTTTAGAATTTATGATGGGCTAAGCATTGTACTAAGTATTTACTTCACATGCATCAATTCAAGCAGTTCCCACAGCAGCACCTCTGGAAAGAATGTCTTATGATTAAATACGTTTTATAGATGAGCAAACTGGAGCATACAGTAATTTCCCTAGGGTATACAGCTATCAAGTAGTACCTAAACATCGCATTTCAGAATCCATGCTCTTAAGTACTCTCTAATACTGTTCCCCTAGTCAAAAAATATTCCCTCAACCTCCACACTAACTGCAATCTTGAAAAGAAGGCAAGAAATGTTAAAAATCTCCTTGAAAACTTTCAACAGGCATCAAGGCAGGGTCTAAATATTGACTGAATTTAGCATATTAGTCCATGTAATACTCAATAGAATATTATACTGGGACACACTGGTTTCTAAGTATGTCATGTGTGTTTATCTCATCTCCCCAGTTAAACTGTAATCTTCTAGACTAGAACAGCATCTTTTCAAACTGTATGACTAACGCGTGGGTCATGGAATTAATTCACGGGTTGCAACCGGCATTAAAAAAAGTAGAATAGACATGGGAGAAAGTATCAGTGTATATCACTTTGTAAAGCTTTTGTTTCAGTGATGTGAGTATGTGCATATATATGTATATGAGGTCACAATGTAAAAATGTATTTAAGACCACAGGTTATTTAGGTCATGGTCAAAAACTTGAAAGCCAGTATTCTACAGGGCAGGAATGACTGATACTCTTTTATACCCACAGTGTCTGTCACAAAGCCACGCACAGAGCTGGTGCTCAGAAACAACATGACTGATTGAATAAAATTACTACCTGTCATTTCTATTATAATCATACAGTTACAATTAAAAGCTCAGTGTTGAACCATTATGTACACCGTAATATCTATATATGTTTACTCTTTATTGTGATAATATTAAGTCTTCTGTTGTCACATAATTTTTTAATTGAAGCTTCTCTGTTTATGAGATAATGTGCTTAAATCTCCAAGCTGTACACAGGCCTTCAGAGTTAAGAAGAAAGAGACCTTTACACAAGTGGAAGATTATTCTTTACATTAATACGAAAGGAGAAACTTAATGACAAACTGACTAAGCCTGTTTCTTTCCATATTATAAGATAACAAATTTCACTACTTTTAATATTTATTTCTATAAATGTTCACTTTAATAAAATCTATATTAAGTATAATAAGTGTGTTTTAAAAATTAAAATGTCGTAACCTTTAGCTAGACAATATTAAGCGCTCAATCGTATGCAATACATGACGCTCACCATTTGAGCAGTCTGGGCCAGTCCAGTTAGGGTCACAAGTGCAGGAGCCGCTTTCCTGAAGATACGTCCCATGACCAGAGCACTGGTCTGGACACATGGTCTTGAGTATTTCACAGTTGTTACCACCCCATCCTGGATTGCAGTGACATTCCCCATGGATACACACACCGTGATTAGAACATCCGGGGTCTAGACAATCAGCTAGTGGAAAGAAAAGAGAACAAATTTACAGTCAAATCTAGAAGATATACACAAGTACACATGGAACAAAGAATTACACCCCAATCTAATTTACCTGAACACTTTGGATACTCAAATGTTTACCCACCGTTTATTTGCAAGAACTCGTTTCTGAAAAATGCAGAGAATTTATACAATAAAGCATTAAGAATCATGCCATTTAGGTAATTGAGGCTCTTGCAAGGATTTGTAATTCTAGTGAATTACACACTTCTGCTCTTGAGATTTCAGACGATTGCTTTCCGTTCTGCCCAATCAGAGGGTAATAAGCATTGGCTTCTCTATAACAAAATCTGAATCAGCTGACCTAATCATAACCACTGAATACTGACAGCTGTATGGGACCCTCAAATGTTTAAGAAATAAATGAGTTGCAGACTCTCCATCTCTCTTAATTCACTTTAAATGTGCTTTAGATGACGAGATTTAATTTAGCAATTTGACTCAATAAAACTTTACACTTGTAGGGTCAATGGCCTGAAAATTTAATTCCAGAGACTTAATTGCATCACTTTGTGTGTGCAGATCAATAAAATCCATTTGACTGAAGAACGGAAATGGTGCTTTTCTGCTTTTTGAAAAAACAGTTCAACTGCACTTTACAGTATAGCATCTTGACTATCAACATTATATACAGTTATGGCGCAAACCCACGATGTATTTTTCTCCACCCGTATACTATGTTCAATATTCTGTCTTTCTAGAGATGCCAAAATGTTAGATTTAGAAGCTGGCATCAAGGTGAAAAACTGCAAAAAAAAAAAAAAAAAAAAAATCACCGGTTCACCACTGGTTCGAAGACAAAAATGTTCGTGTACTTTCTCAGAGTTAAAAAAAAAATTATTCACACAATTGAGAGAGAGCTAAAGGACTCCTTGGTATTTTTTTCTTTTTATTGGGTAAAATGTTCACGAAGCAAAGCAAAATCAAAATTACTTTCAGAAGGAGGCATATAAAAAGATTCATCTGCCTAACTAAAGGTTAGACATATAAGCTGTTTCTTTATGAAGCTATAACGACAGACCTCTGCAAGGTTTGACATGTTTACCTTCTTCGCAGTTCTCTCCTTTGTATCCGGAGTTGCAAGCACAAGAGCCCACGATACAGATCCCACGCCCCCCGCACTGCGGGTCGATACACTGCGTATTTGGTACATCACACTCGGTGCCCTTCCAGCCGCTGAAACAGAGGCAGCGGCCCTTGGAGTACTGGCCGTTGCCGCTACACAGCACTGGACAAGCGGCTGTGAAATAAGACACGACAGAGGAATTAACAGCCGCCTTTCCATCGAGATTCTCCAAGAACAGGCACGTTGCTGGAACAAGCAGCATGCCGTTCCTCCCCCCTTTTCTCTCCTGTCTTGAGAGCTTTCTGAATTGCTCCTGTTTCTACAGCTTATTTACATTGGCTTGAGAAAAGAATCTAACTCGCATACCTCTTGAACAGTCCGGACCTAGAAATCCTGGAAAACAGTGGCACGTTCCAGAAACACACTCTCCATTTCCGTGGCAATTTCGGGGGCATTCCACCACAGACTCTGAAGAAAAGGAAAAGAAGCATCCTTGCTGTGCAGCCTGCCTCTCGTGCCGGCTAAACTGTGGCACTTCGATCATTTCAGCTACACCTTGAAGGAAGCACGGATGGCTTGCTCCGTAACCCCCCAAAAGTATTCATTCCTACCAGATTGTTCGAATAGTAAAGCAAAGCGCTGGCATTTCAAAGGCAGACGCTCTAAAGCGTGTTCGTGAGGCACTGCCCTCCTCCACGCTACCTCCAGAAGATACTGTCTTCCGGTGCTTCGTGCTTTGTCACACAGTCATAAACAAACAACTTACAAAATACTGCTCACTTTCACCTCAGGCTTTAACATCCTAGCGATCACTCAAATTGGTGAACACGATGGCATTTCTACGCAACGCAGCGTTGAGGCCGGAAGCCCGGGAGCGATGCTTTGAAGACAGGTCTTACCTATCACAATGGTATTGAACGACACCTGCTCTGCACTCTTCCCATCATTATAAAAGGCCAGATGCCAGATTCCAGAATCCAAGTACTGGATAAAGCCGGCCTCGTGGAGACTGACGGACCTCGCCTGCCGCCCAGCTCTTTCGGACTCAAGCAGGCTCCGTTGCTCTCGTGCAATCAACCTGCTGCCGTCCAGCAGCTCCACAAAGTCGTACTGAGAACGAGGACAAGGAGAACCGTTTAGTAGTCGGAAACAGTACGGCCGTAGCTGCTCCCCTCTTTCCCTTCCAAACGTTTCCCCTTTGCTCTAATAAACACAGCGGTAGAAAAAAGTTCCCGACTGACGGGTCTTCTAGGCATTGCATCTACAGGGGTGATGGAGATTACCCACTGCACGCCAAATACCATTGTTGTATTTAAACATCACAGACCATTTCTTCCCTTGATGCGCAATACGGTTTCCAAACTTATTTAATCCTTCTGACTGATAAAAAGTTTGTGAGTTTACAGAACAGACTTGTGGTTGCCTAGAGGGGGAGGGGGGGTGAGGGAGGGATGGACTGGGAGTCTGGGATTAGCAGATGCAAACTATTATATATAGGATGGATAAACAACAAGGTCCTACTGTATAGCTATATTCAGTATCCTGTAATAAACCATAATGTAAAAGAATATGAAAAAGAATATATAACTTTGATGTACAGCAGAAATTAACACAACATTGTCAATCAACTACAATAAAATTATGAAAAAATTTTTTTTTAAAGTTTGTGCGTTTAGGCAGTTTGGGGATACAACCATAAACCTATACTATTCCAAACCCAGCAGCTCTATTTTACTTAGACCATTAGATGATCTCTTAAGATCTTCTCCTATTTAATACTCAAGTAGTAACCACGGCTACTGAATACTTACTCTGTGCCAGGATTATTTTTAATCCTCCTAGCAACACTTCCAGGAAGGCATTAATGTTTACACTTCAAAGATGAAGGAAACTGAAGCTTGAGAAGCTTGAGCAGGGTCAGATATCTGGTCAGTGGTGCAGGTGGTATGTGAACTCCAGTGTGCTTTGCTCCAAAGCTCGGGCTGTTTCCGTTACCCCATTCCACCCCTCTCTGTGACCCTGATGTAACCATTCTGAGCACCATGGAGAAAGCCATGGATTTTTACTTAGTTACGGTTAGATCAAAAACATATAACAAGATGCCTTTACATCTTTGATCAAAAGTCTAAAAAATTAAACAATGGAGGAGTTCTGAAGGGATGGCCGGCCCAATTATTATCATGAAGTCAATCATCATTAAACTTAATTTTTGTTTTAGCAAGATTAATCATGAACATTGGGTAGCTGGAAGAATGTAACCGGAGAATTTGAAGATAATTTAAAAAAATATGGGGACTTCCCTGGTGGTGCAGTGGTTAAGAATCCGCCCGCCAATGCAGGGGACACGGGTTTGATCTCTGGTCCGGGAAGATCCCAGATGCCGCGGAGCAATGAAGCCCATGCGCCACAACTACTGAGCCCGCGAGCCACAACTACTGAGCGGGCGCTCTAGAGCCCATGAGCCACAACTACTGAGGCCGCAAGCCACAATTACTGAGCCTGCGCGCCTAGAGCCCGTGCTCCACAACAAGAGAAGCCACCGCAATGAGAAGTCCACGCACCGCAACGAAGAGTAGCCCCCCTCGCCACAACTAGAGAAAAGCCCGTGCACAGCAACGAAGACCCAACGCAGCCATAAATAAATAGATAGATAGATAGATAGATAGATAGGAAAAAAAAAATGGAACGTGACTGGTAACAGTGGGGTAAAATTTTGTAGCCAGAGATAATTCAGTGAATTTGGAAGACACTGCAAAGACTTTCCAACATAGTTTTAATAAATTGTTAAGACAATAGTTTCTTAAAGTAGAATCATTCAGTGTCTATAGACTCTTACCCAGTTTCATTTTATTCCTGAGGTATGTATTTATGGTGAAAAGTACACTACAGCACTATAAATACAAATCATTAATGCTAAAGCACTACAAATGTGAATCATCAATATTCTACTTTCTGACAGATTCCTTAAATGGAATTTCATCAGAGGTCTATTTAAGGAAAGGTTATTTATAATGAATCCCTTAATACAATCAAATTGAAAAAAATCAGTTGTTGGGATTCTAAGAATCACAGTTATATACGTTGCCACTGTACACAGACCTCTTACTGTTACTATTGGACAGAATTTAGAATATCTAATTCAGCTTTCGACATACTAAATTTTAAACTTAAATATAAAAGCATTTTTTTGTTATTGTTTGGTGTAGTCAAACTGCATTATAACATCATTTAGCTGTGAGAAATATACAAAAAACCACAACGTGATTAGCATTCAAACACTTTTTTCATTTACATCTTATGAGGATGAAAATAATGACTGGTATGGATATCTGAACTGCAAAATTTCACCGGGATTCTGTTCCGACATTATCAGAGGAAATTAATTCAGCACGTTTGAAAGGTGCCTCTGCCTCAAATAAGCCATTCATTTTCTCATCAGATTTAAAAACTTGCATTAGCATGGCAAAAAGACAAGAAAAAGTTTCTTTTTATGGAAAAACACATAAACACTTTTTTCCCCTAACATAAACACAGTAACTGAAAAAGTGAATGGGAGGAAATTTTGAATTTTAATAGGTCTTTCAAGCCCTATTAATTGTCACCTTTATCATAGGGATCATTGTTTGTCATCACAGTGTGAACAACAAAGTGAGGCTGGGGTGGGGGAGTAGCTGACGATTGTTGAGTATCTACCCAGTTCGAGGCCCTTCGGGGGGCATTTCACACACAACTTCAGGAGGGCACTCAAATACCTAAAGACACGTCCCCTATCTGACACTGAAGCTATCGCCACGGAAAGGAAACAAACTATGTGGGGCAGAAATTTAATAACCTTTGTTCTCAGGGTGTAAAGTAATCACTTACGGGCAAATCTGAGAGTTTTGCTCTGTAACACCTATTCATAAGATTCCTCTGGATTTTTCTGCGCAGCAAGTCTTAGAATCTTATGCTATTTTTAGGACAAAATTCAGTCTCACCACTTTGGAGGAGCAATCACGAGACAAGCTTATACCTGATAAAGGTATCTTGGTGGTTCGTTTCTGAACAGATTTTCCATATTCTTAACTCATTTCAGTTATTAAAATGATGAGAACGCAGAATCTATGAATACCTAACTGTGCTCTTAAATCAACTCTTTGGTGGTGGTAGATTCTTGCTGTAAATCATTGACCTAGAGGAGGGAGTGATTTTAAAGATCACCTGATGCAACTCCTTCATTTTACAGATAGACACTGAGGCACAAGGAAGTTAGACTTGTGCAAGGTCACAAGGTCAGAAAGTGGCAGGGGTGTGTGCTCAAGAACCCAGGTTTCCGACTCCCATTCTAAAATAGGCTTCATGCAGATGCACGTAAAGGATACAGTACACTATTAACTGTACAGCGTTAAGTTGCTTCCTTAGGCTTCTTAACTGTCCAGGAGAATGAATTGAGCATCAGGGAGAAGAACATCAATTGATGCCTTAGTAACAATCATATGGACAGTTTTACAAAGGGTCACAAAGACTTTCAAAACTCAAGTGATTATTCTGAATGGTTGGCCAATTTTAATTATTTCAGGTTGATTTATTTAATGTTCCCCAGAAACAGAGAAATGTTCACTTCGGGCTGTTTTATAGCATATTTCATGTTTAAACACTGAACTCAGAAACAGCTGTCTGCTCTGCGGATCCGGAATAAACTGCAGGAAGGAACTCTAATAACTGTGGAGCTTAAGGAAATGCATAACCTACTTAAACACATATATTGTGGGAGAAAAGAAAAGTGGATAGCACGTATATTGTGTTTAAATACCAGAAGAATTACAAGAAAACCTGAAACTACACCTTTTATTCCCTAGTCTTATATGGTATATATAACCTCCAATAAGTCAACCCTAAATCTTTAAATAAACCTTTAAAGTGCCCAATGCATTAGAGAATTTTTTCTGAAATTAATTTTTGGAATTTATAGGTTACAAGCTCGCTATTGTACTTAGTTTAGACGTATGTTTCTTGAGTTATACAAAAATAATTTAATCATGTACGTGATTCCAATGGAAAAAAAATTTTTTTTTCCTATTTCACTGGACTACTGCTCTACTAAATGCAATCTATCTGCTATAACTGAAGTCACAGAGGGCCACTTCCACTTAAGAAAATCCGGTTATTACATCTTAGTCAGTGTCACCTATAAGATGAACTAGAGTCAAATGCAATTGTAATCTGAAATTTAAAATTGGACCCCAGTACACAATAAGAGGAATTTGACATGTAAACATTAAAGGAATTACTTTAACAATGTAGATATGAAAAACGTTAAATCAGAAAAATGAATATACCAAAGCATGACATTCAAAAAATTTACAGCTGTATAATTTATATATGTATATGAAACTTTCCCTGATCCACGACATTAGAGAGAGCATGTTCAAATTTTCTTACTCATCTTTTATTTAAAGATATTATTTTTATTAGTATAGGGATCAATTTTTCTTTATAATTTATATTCCGAGGTTATAGAAAAAGCATTTCTCACAAAATTACATAATATAAAGCATACATGAAAATCCTCTGGTCCTCATTTGATAAATCCAATTAAAATCGGCATGAAATTCTATGAGTAAATAAACTGATTTTCAAGCATAACTTTAAGCTCATCTAATTGTCAATTTTAATTAACCATCTATTACATTTTTTGGAATTCCTATTTTGGGGAAAAGTCTGGGCTCCAGTTTTGTGGTAGGTAATTTAAATAATTTCTCTTAGACATAATGGGACTTCTTTAAACCACAATTTCCAATTTATACACCACGAGCCAATATTAGATTATGAAAAATCTGTGGGATTATTGATCTGTGACAGTTGTGAGCTGATTTTCATGAAAGCAAATTGACTTTAAAGTTCTTTGAACCTACGATATAGGGGTATTTGAATTGTTTTAAGTAATGTGATCATCCTTGGTGACCTATGAAAGCTCTTTTATCTCTGTATTTCAGTGTTCATCATATGTAGACTAGGAATCATGGCTTGAGCTGATAAAGTTTATATTTCTGTTTATGTTCCCATAATTTCTTTACAAAGAGTAAATCTGACATAAAGTAAAAAGTATATATTTTCAACAGGATGAATACATGTTTGAGATGAAAATGTCATGCATCTATTACATGAAAGGAGTATGATCTTTGGAAATGATCTTAGAATCTTTCTAAAACACTTGGAAAATCTATGGTGTTTTACTACGTACTCAGATGATGTTCAGTATTCATCAGGTTACAAATTCTGTATATTTTAATCAATCAATAATGATTAAAGCAAGTCAGGAAGAAAATGCTGTTCTTCCTACTAATTCAAAAATCTCAAGATAAGTGTCACCTATATTCAAAATTCTTTTCACTGTAAAAGATCAACACAAAAGTGGTCAAACAGTTAAACAGCTGAACTTAAGAAACAGAATGACTTTAAAAATGTAAACTAGCAGTTTTCATTGTATTGGTAACAGCGCCTACCTGAGTATGGGAAGGTGGTAAGCCTTTTCGGCCGTATACTCCAATCAGTGCATCTTTCTGAAGAGAGATATTGAATTTAAGAAACTGTGGCTGATCAATGAAGAGCTGTGACCTCCAGAAGATCCCGGGGGGAACCTCTTGGGTTGCTCTTCGGCCAATATCAAGTTCTCCGGAATCTATGGTGTTATTTTCTTGTGTAAATCCACCCAATTTTCCTGAATGTAAGAGATCCATTGAAAAAGAACAAAAAATTAAAAACAAACAAAGCCAAAAAACAGAATAGCTTTCTGACTTTCAAAAAATTCTTTCTACTTAAATGCTCAGAAATTTCATTTTCTTCTGATAAATGAAATGCTCTTATTTATTTCTAATTTTCCCTTTAAAAGGTTTTTCTTTGTTAGATATTGTTCAACCAACTCTGACTGAGCACATCCTTTAAGATATTGAAGTCAACATCCCTTTACTTCCTCCCAAGGTATGCCTATTACTGCAACTGTTTTCACACCTACAGTCTTTCTTGATCGCTTGAAACGTAATTATCTTACAAATTATATGTGTTGTTATTTCTTGGGAGAGATTAAGTCTGGTATTTACCAGACATTCTAAACATACCATAACCCTGCAAAGTGTGAATTAAGGCAGAATGGATTATGGAGATTTGCATGTAGTTCCCTCCAAACGATATAGTAGAAGGAATGAAAATTCAGATGCCTGAAGGGCGGTTGAGAGGGGGCAGGGGGCACGTTATGAGGGGAAGGGAAGGAGGAGGGGTAAGTTTAAATTCTCACAAAGTTTTTAACGTAGGCTGCCATAACTTTTCCTCTTTCTTTTGATCTTTACCTCAACGTCACCTTCAGCCTTCCGCACACGTGTATTAGCCCTCTCAATGGCTTTCAACGTGTTGAGAACAAATAGTCTCCACTCCCTGAATCTCTGACCCCTCTTAGAGACCATCTCCTTCCCAGTTTTAGGAAACAGATCCAAGAATCCTCCTTTTTGGTATGTCTCCGCCTCCTTCCCTCTTCATTAAGGTTCTTCCTCATTCTGAGGGGGTTAGTGATAGAGAAGGTTTTACAATTTGCCTTAAATGGACACAAAACCACACTGTCTCTTATTCCACTGAAAGGGTCCATGAACGCAAAGGAAGAGAATGGAAGTGGGCAGATTATCCTCTATCAAGTCAATCTTTTTGAAAGTCACAAAGTTGACTTACTACTGAATTTGTCTTTTTAAGAACACTGATCTGAATATTAATTCAGATATTACATAATGTTATAAAATATCTATTATACAACACCGGATAAGTTGTGAATTCAAAATTTAGATGACTTCATTTCAAGTTGGAGAGTTGTGAACTATTTTATTTTAATGACAGAGGAGAGTCTTCTATCTATGAAGAATTATTAATTTAACATTGAGTTCATTTTTGAGTGTTTACTAGGGACACAGAATTGTGGGTATCAAGAAGAAATATAAATTAGAGAATAGAATCTTAGAGATTAGTCTGGCTTTGATGGCTTCTGCCATCAAGCAGCTAGTTACCTGGTTGGGAAGACAACACCTACAAACTAATAAATTAAATGACCATCTAAAGCAACACATGGTTAAAGGTCAGAGCAAAGTGATATCACTGAAGGCTGGAGGTGGAAAGATTTCACAGAAGGGCTAAGTTCTGAGCAAAACTTTGTAGGACAAGTAGGCTAAGGCGTCTGAGTTGGGGTGAATATCATAATTAAAAACATGGCAATGGAACTGAACATGTGTTCGGGTGATGGTGAGCAGAGACATCCATCTGGCTAGAAAAGAAGTTAAGAAAGTCAGGAGTCAGATAAACCTGGGTTTGAATCCCGACTGTCACTAACTAGCTGTGTGACCTGAAGGTATATACTAAACCTCATCTGTAAAATGGGGCTAGTAATAATGCAATCACAGGGCTACTATACGGATTACATGAGGTGTTCTATGTAAAGCACTTGGCTTTCAGTAGGTATTAAATGAATGGAAGACATTAATGGCTTTGTCATGGAAGTAATGAAAGATAAGATTGGAAAAGGAAAAATGATATCAGATGGTAGAGGCCCCTGAATACCAGGTTAAAGAATTTGGTCTTTATAATTCATGTTCCTGAATTTTTGTATTTTCAACTCTGTCAAAGAGCATTATTCCACCCCTTTTCTTGAAGGTAGGTATATATGTATATACATACATATATATAGGCATTATGTTACTATGCATATAATTTATGGCATGTTTTAAAAATAGGTACTTGAAGTAGATTTAATATGGGTTAATTATACTTCAATCCTACAAAGGCACTTATTAATATGTTTTGTGTGTGTGTGTGTGTGTGTGTGTGTGTGCGCGCACACGCATGCGTGTCATCAGGAGAAACAGAATTCAAGATTAGTAAGAGGGCTTCCCTGGTGGCACAGTGGTTAAGAATCCGCCTGTCAATGCAGGGGACACGAGTTCGAGCCCTGGTCCGAGAAGATCCCACGTGCCGTAGAGCAGCTAAGCCCATGCGCCACAACTACTGAAGCCCGCGCGCCTAGAGCCTGTGCTCCGCAACAAGAGAAGCCACCTCAATGAGAAGCCCGCGCACCGCAGTAAGAGTAGCCCCCACTCGCCGCAACTAGAGAAAGCCCACACGCAGCAACGAAGACCCAGAGCAGCCAAAAAAAAAAAAAAAAAAAAAAAAAAATTAATAAGGAACAGATGTTTATGGTAGATATCCAGGTTATGGCCATTAGGGTCTAGAGTAATTCACAACAGATCACACATTTATGGATAAGTGTGAAGTCTGGGGGAGAGTGTGTTATTAGTAAGTGCTGGGATTCTTTTCTCTCTGGACTGCTGCCTCCTACAATGACGTATGCCCATCAGGTGCAAAGGACATCTACAGCTAAACAGAGACCCATTAAAGGTTCTGATCAGGCAAAAGGTGACACGAAATCACTGTCTCAAGGACATTAAAGTGCAGTAGTGTGGGAAGCCAGGAAGTGGAGAGATGAGTTAGGATACAGGTGCAATAACCTAGGTAGGAGGCAGGAGGGGGCTGTACAAGAAAGCTTAAGAAAAAGTCATTATTTACAGTTTCACTTCCTCTCTTTTTTCCTGATGTCCATAATCACAGCAGTTAACAGACCTTTACCTACCAGGTCTATCTTTGTTGAACTAATTTACTAATATAAAATGCTCTTGAAAATAAAAGTTCAAAATTGGGTTATAATAATCATTGTAATTTTTCATGTATCAACTCACAGACTATAAATCATGCATCATTCATTGAAATTTAAAATACGTATCTTATGATATTAATATTCATTTTAGCAAAATTAGAATATATAAATAAAAAGATTAAAAGTGATTTATTAGGAAGTAATGGCCAGTTTTGTGTGCCACGGATACTATGACAAAATATTCTTTGTGTTATAATTTATTATAAATTCCCAATAAGTTTTTGTCTTTTGGTTGACTTCCACATGGTGCTATTTAAAAAATACCCAATAGAGTAGTAGTCTTTTTTCCCACTAACATCTGTTAGTAAACATAATCATATTTAAACATGAGATCATTCTTATTTGGACTCATTCATTATGTTCACACATTTCTAAGGCTATTATTATACTTTACTGTTATTAACAAGTTCTATTGTTATTTTCTGAAGCTTATGTGACTTAATCTACTCTCTGGTCTTGATCCTATCTACTGCTGGTATAAATGGTTTTTATAGTTTTAACAGTACATACATACTTTGAGAGCTGGTAAGCATTAAGTGGTGCTAATCCCAGAGCTGTTTTTCCACATCATCATCTTTGCCCAAGAGCATTAGCTTTGGAAACAGTAATCAAGCTCTGACTTCTAGGGTTTCAGGTTTTGCTTTGTTGCTTTCTCCATATCCTATTTTGAGGTGTTAAAATCTTTCTCACTGAAGCGACATGTGCACCCACTGTTGGGTCAATAAGTGTATCTACTTATCCAATTAGTACCATAGCTAATTTAACAGGTGGCTCTTTTTCAGAAAGAAGGTTCTTTCATTGGTAAGACAAAATAACCAAGATTGAGTGGATGTGCTTGAATGGGGCAGCAGCAGCTGTGATCGTAGTTTTCTTGTGTACCTGTAAGGAAAAAGCTTCACCGAATCTCAGAGTTCAAGTGCCCTTGGAGGTCATTTAGTCAAGGAGTCTTCAAACAAGAGTACTCATACCCCTAGGGAACCTGAGGACTTTCCAGTGAGGAAAGAGGGGTAGAGTATTTTATGGGAATTAACTTCTAGAACCTCAACAACTTCCATATGTAGACTTCCTTTACAACAGACGGGCACACCTCTCACACATCCAGAATCTTTCTTTCATACATTGTCTTAGAACATAAAGTTTCCAGTGTGTCAAACAGGCAAAACTGAAAGTATTTTTTGTTGATAAACCTCCTTTAATCAAGACACCATAAACCCACGGTAGGGCTTTAGTGTTTTTCCTGTCCTACACGTATTTCTATCCAAGGCAAAGTGCGGTGAAGTTGAGAAATGGAGTATTTAAGACTGTTGGCACGTTTTAAAATCCGATACATCAAAGGGGAGGGAGAACCTTATTGTTTCACGCCCCCATCACCCACCCAACCATTGTGCATGAATGCTTTTCATCTGCAGAAGAGTTCCATGATTGCAAAGAGAACATCAATAAAGTAAGACATGTTAAAGGCCATGATGCCTTACTTAATCCAACTGTCAAGCTCCTGGCAAGGATTTGGTCTTTGTCCATCTCTCTACTTACTGCCCGCCTAGCATAGGAATTCGGAGCTGAGACAGTTGTGACAAAACGCGTATTAATTTATTTGAACTGAAAAAACAAGTCAGATTTTTTTCTGACAGAAAATAAGTTTGATTTTAATGGGAACTAGCTCTGCCAGTAAATTATATAGTGGGTATTCCTCATAAATTAGTGAGCTAACTAAATAGAGATATTCAAAGTATGTAATATGATAAAAGCATTCAAGAGAGATTACAACAAAGGTAAATGAAAAGGAACAGCAGTTCCATTTTCCAGTCCATTCTGCATATATCAGATAAAGTGCCGCGAAGTAAAAGAATAAGAGATATAATTGGCAGTACGTATTTTGCCAAGCCTTGGTGAAGCCTTTTCTGGTATTCTCCATGGAAATTGAGAAATTGTATTTATTCGAAAACTGCATAACGAATCTTTTTGAAAGCAGGTAGTTGCTAATTCTTTGCTTTCAATAAAACTGAAGAAGAAATGTGATGAAGTTGACAGCTTGTAGACCAATAAATATACTTTTTGGAAATAGGTCACAATGTGATTTTTAACGTATGACTAATAAGGATTTCAAATAATTGAACGGCATCATTCTAAAAAAATTCTTCCTCTCCCTTCTGCTTATTTTGTAGCAAGATTTCTTATGTTTATACTTATAACAAAGGATAACAGGAACAGAATTGATACTGAACCTTGCTTTGCTCTTGTAATAAGTAATATTCATCAGTGAATATATAAACTATTTGAAAAAGTCCCCATTCATCTCATTCAGAGGTATTTTTAATACATTTTCACTTTTTATATTTAATAATTATCAAAATGCTCAACATATTTATATCATAATTAGGTTGATTTCATCCAAATATGTACAACTAATAATTGTAAACAAAAATTCAGTAAAGAATAAAACGGATTTTTAAAAACACTTAAGAGTATTATGGTTGCAGGAAATAAAATTCAATTTATTTATTTATTTATGTTTTTGAATTTTATATTATTTATTGATTTTTTATACAGCAGGTTCTTATTAGTTATCCATTTTATACGTATTAGTGTATACATGTCAATCCCAATCTCCCAATTCATTCCATCACCACCCCCCTGCCACTTTCCCCCCTTGGTGTCCATACGTTTGTTCTCTACATCTGTGTTAAAATTCAATTTAAATTTGTATACATATTTTGTTTTAGAGGCACAAGAACAAAGCAGTTTGAAGATCACTGAAGATCACTGATCTATTCTAGCCTTTCCTATGAAATGTGAATCTCATTTTTAAGTGCCTATCAATGCCTTTTGCTTCAAATTATTACACTATTTAGAATGGATTTATTTTGAATTAAAGTCTCAGAATGTGTCTTTTCTAAAAGGTAGATGCTGACCTGACCCTGTCATTATAATCAGTGATATAGAGATATAAGGACATCACAGATTTTTCTCCGCTTAAATCCACGGAACTGGCAGCTAATATCAGTACAACATTCCTGCTAAAAAGCCTCTATTGGAATGTCAGGAGGCTAGAGTTTTGTGAAGGGGCTTTGTCTTTTTAAATTCTGCATTGTTGCTTTTCAAGTCATGGCCCTCCTCTAATTTGGCCAAGTCAAGTGTGGTCATTCCTGTTAGCATTTTCAAAAGCTCTTTATTGACTGTAAACACACCTGGAAGTCAGCCAGCCATTGACACCATTTGATAAACTTGTAAATACTTGGACAACCTCTTCCTCTGAAGCTCATCAGTCCTCCTAGATAAAAGCCTGGAAACAGATGTCTTTCATCATGTCCTGAATTCCAGAAAACTCTGGCTTCAGAGGAAATAAAAGGAGGGCCAGTTTTAGTGCTCTCCATCCTCCCTTACTGAGATCACGCCATCCTTAAGCCCCCAGAGTCTGAACCTGGGAATGATCATAGGAAACACTAAGGTTGTCTGTAGGTTTTACTAAGAGAAAAACGAGGAAAGATGGAGGAAAAAATAGACAGGGCAACAGAGCGCCCTGTAGTTATTCTAAACACAAAGCGTGTGGGTTAGGAATCAAACCAATTAAAGCCTTCACAGTAAGAGTGAGATGTACCACATCTTCAAACACAATAAAGTATCATCTTGAAGATTTTTTTTTTCAACTTGTCCTGTTGTGCCTCAATGTGGGAGCTACTAGCCGTCTTTTCACCTACTAACTGTGGTTTTCTCTTTCATCAGTAAGTATGTGTCACAACCGTCTTAATGTCTTAAAACACAGTTGTCAGAGTGTGAAAACATAAAGAGACTGAGTACCACGAAGCTATTGTTATTCCTCTCCTTCTTGTGTGATGCCCAGTTTATATAAAAGCACATCAGTAAGGTGGCATTTTTCAGATAATGCCTTAAAAAAAGAACTCTGTACTCTGAGACATTTCATGAATAATAGTTTACCAACCCTAGATTGTATAATGACAAAACAGAGTAGTATTTAAAATCATACCGGTAATTAGGAGGTTTGGTATGTTTGAAAATTATTTTGTGATATCAGAAAACAAACCAAAGTTAAGAAATACTGCATTTTTTTGGTCATAGATATCACGAATTTGCTGCCTGCACATCATGTGAGTAAACCAGCCTATAATGATTAAAATGGAAAGGCAGAAAATAAATCCAACTGTGAAAGTCTAACTCAACTGCTGACAAAGGTAAATGATAATATCATTTTAAGTCCCACAGAGGCACTAATAATTAAGACGTCAGGAAGCAAGGTTGGGCATTTATAGACAATCAATAGCCCACCCTCCAATTTGATGACCTAACCTTGGATTCATACCCTGACTTTGAGATCTCTGAGAGAACATATCTTTTTATAAACAACCACATGCCATAACTTAACATTGTGGATACAGAGTGTTACATCAGAAGCTAAGTGAATTAAAACACTACCTTGCAAACATAGTTTAATGGACCAAATCAATATAGCACCTAATTAAGGAACTATTACACAACGCAACAACATAAATACTATATACAATATTGAATAAAACTCAATGCTCTTGCAGCCCTGTTAGCTCTATTTCTTCAATTCACAGGCAATCTTTAACTTGCTATAAAATCTAATTATCTGAAATTGGCTAGTATTTGAGAAAAGTCATACATGCTGAATAACAATGAAAAATTAAAAAGCAACTT